>NW_027196400.1:87500-93019 GCF_038502225.1 Cherax quadricarinatus
AAAGGGGATAAAAGAGAGTGCAAAAATTATAGGGGGATAAGTCTGTTGAGTGTACCTGGTAAAGTGTATGGTAGAGTTATAATTGAAAGAATTAAGACTAAGACGGAGAATAGGATAGCAGATGAACAAGGAGGCTTTAGGAAAGGTAGGGGATGTGTGGACCAGGTGTTTACAGTGAAACATATAAGTGAACAGTATTTAGATAAGGCTAAAGAGGTCTTTGTGGCATTTATGGATTTGGAAAAGGCGTATGACAGGGTGGATAGGGGGGCAATGTGGCAGATGTTGCAAGTGTATGGTGTAGGAGGTAGGTTACTGAAAGCAGTGAAGAGCTTTTACGAGGATAGTGAGGCTCAAGTTAGAGTATGTAGGAAAGAGGGAAATTTTTTCCCAGTAAAAGTAGGCCTTAGACAAGGATGTGTGATGTCACCGTGGTTGTTTAATATATTTATAGATGGGGTTGTAAGAGAAGTAAATGCGAGGGTCTTGGCAAGAGGCGTGGAGTTAAAAGATAAAGAATCACACACAAAGTGGGAGTTGTCACAGCTGCTCTTTGCTGATGACACTGTGCTCTTGGGAGATTCTGAAGAGAAGTTGCAGAGATTGGTGGATGAATTTGGTAGGGTGTGCAAAAGAAGAAAATTAAAGGTGAATACAGGAAAGAGTAAGGTTATGAGGATAACAAAAAGATTAGGTGATGAAAGATTGAATATCAGATTGGAGGGAGAGAGTATGGAGGAGGTGAACGTATTCAGATATTTGGGAGTGGACGTGTCAGCGGATGGGTCTATGAAAGATGAGGTGAATCATAGAATTGATGAGGGAAAAAGAGTGAGTGGTGCACTTAGGAGTCTGTGGAGACAAAGAACTTTGTCCTTGGAGGCAAAGAGGGGAATGTATGAGAGTATAGTTTTACCAACGCTCTTATATGGGTGTGAAGCGTGGGTGATGAATGTTGCAGCGAGGAGAAGGCTGGAGGCAGTGGAGATGTCATGTCTGAGGGCAATGTGTGGTGTGAATATAATGCAGAGAATTCGTAGTTTGGAAGTTAGGAGGAGGTGCGGGATTACCAAAACTGTTGTCCAGAGGGCTGAGGAAGGGTTGTTGAGGTGGTTCGGACATGTAGAGAGAATGGAGCGAAACAGAATGACTTCAAGAGTGTATCAGTCTGTAGTGGAAGGAAGGCGGGGTAGGGGTCGGCCTAGGAAGGGTTGGAGGGAGGGGGTAAAGGAGGTTTTGTGTGCGAGGGGCTTGGACTTCCAGCAGGCATGCGTGAGCGTGTTTGATAGGAGTGAATGGAGACAAATGGTTTTTAATACTTGACGTGCTGTTGGAGTGTGAGCAAAGTAACATTTATGAAGGGATTCAGGGAAACCGGCAGGCCGGACTTGAGTCCTGGAGATGGGAAGTACAGTGCCTGCACTCTGAAGGAGGGGTGTTAATGTTGCAGTTTAAAAACTGTAGTGTAAAGCACCCTTCTGGCAAGACAGTGATGGAGTGAATGATGGTGAAAGTTTTTCTTTTTCGGGCCACCCTGCCTTGGTGGGAATCGGCCGGTGTGATAATAAAAAAAAAATAAAATATATATATATATATATATATATTATTATCACACTGGCCGATTCCCACCAAGGCAGGGTGGCCCGAAAAAGAAAAACTTTCACCATCATTCACTCCATCACTGTCTTGCCAGAGGCATGCTTACACTACAGTTATAAAACTGCGACACTAACACCCCTCCTTCAGAGTGCCGGCATTTTATTTCCCATGTCTAGGAATCAAGTCCGGCCTGCCGGTTTCCTTGAATCCCTTCATAAATGTTACTTTGCTTACAGTCCTGCAGCACGTTAAGTCCTAAAAACCATTTATCTCAAATCGCTCCTGTCTAACACGCTCAAGCACGTTTGCTGAAAGTCCAAGCTCCTCGCACACAAAACCTCCTTTACCCCCTACCTCCAACCTTACCTATGCCGACCCCTACACCGCCTTCCCTTTACTACAGATTTGTATACTCTCGACGTCATTCTATTTCGTTCCACCCTCTCTACATGTCCAAACTATCTTAATAACCCCTCTTCAGCCCTCTGAATAATAGTTTTGGTAATCCTACACCTCCTCCTAACTTAACTTCTCCTCATAGGACATATCCTTTAACTCCAGGACTATTCTTGTAACAAATTTTTGCACTGTCTCTAATTTCTTGACGTGTCTGAGTAAATGTGAGTTCCAAACAAGTGCTGCATACACCTATATGGACCTGACGTTTATGGTGAATAGTGTCTTGAATGACTCCTTACTTAGAGGTGAAACGCTATTCTTAGGTTTGCTACGCGCCCTTATGCTTTAGCAATCATATGGTTGCTCTGCGCCTCAGGGGCTGTGATCGTTACTATACTCACCCAAAGTTTATTCTTCTTGAGTGAGTTTTGCAGTCTTTTATCCCTCAAGCATGTATCTGTGGTCTTATTTGTCCTTCGCCAAGCTTGATGACTGTACTTGGTGGGATTAAACTCCAGGAGGCATTTGTCGTATCAGGTTTGCAGTCTATCCAGATCCTCTTGTAATCTTACCCGATACTCGTCCATTTCAATTCTCCGCATTAGCTTCACGTCGTCTGCAATTAGGAACGCCTGTGAATCTATCCCTTTCGTCATGTCATTCATGTATACCAGAAGCAGCAATGGCTTTAGGATTGAACCTTGTGGAACCCAAGGGTACCCCACCACTCTTCTGATAATCTTTACATTCTAATACACAACTTTACATACTATTCCATGTCAGTGACACTGGTCTGTCTGCCTTTCTGGTTCCTCTGTTAAAAACTGTGAAAACATTTGCTGTTTTCCGCACCTCAGGTAGTCGCCCAGTTTCGACGAATGTGTTGAAGATTGTTATTAGCGGCCTTTTCTTCCTCTCTCACGACCCATAGAGAGATGCTATCTGGCCCCATTGCCTTTGAGGTATCGAGTTCACCTAGCGATTTCTTCACCTCCTCCTCAGTTGAGTGTAGTGTGTCCAGCACTTGTAGATGTATCCTACCAACTCGGTTTCCTAGAAGCCTTTGCGTCTACACTGAGAATACTTCCCTAAATCTAGGGCTGAGCTCCTCACCTACTTCCAGGTCATAACAGCTTTGGGTTAGATTTGGCTTTGGGTTCTATGTCATTCTCATACTGCCCTTCAGCCACCCTCTTTATCCATGCATATTCGTTTCTGGTTCGTTAGCTCAGGTCCTTATTTTCCCCGAGTCCTTCACTTTCTATACTTTTTTCCAAGTTATAGCTTTGGTCTCTCTACACTTTTGGGTGAACCACGGGCTCACTCTGGCCTTCCCATTCTTTTTCTTGCCCTTGGGTACGAACTTCTCTGCCTCCTTGTACTTTGTTGTTAGGTGTTCCATCATTTCATTTACTGTCGTTTCCTTCTGTTCTCGTCCCCATGCAGGAATTACCTCATGCCTGTGTAGTCCCCCCTTTTGAAGTTTGGCTTCTCCCATCCCTCTCGTGCTGCTTCACTCTCCAGTATTAAGTCTACAATGTATTCGGGACTCAGGGCCTTCCATATGAAATAACCTTAAAGTCGGAAATGTTCAGGGTGAATATGAGGTCCAGCCTTGCTGGTTGGTGATCAGGTTTTCCAGTACCGCCTACAGTATCTTAGTCCTCCACATTTCTTTTCCTCCATGCTGCTTTAGGTTTTCCCAGTCGATCTCTCTATGGTTAAAATCCCCAGTACTAGTAACTTTGTCCTGCCCATGTGGGCCCTTCTGGCAGCCTTGGCTAGTATGTGTACCGTTGCTCTGTTGCTCTTATCGTACATTCTTTTTGGTCTTTTGCTATTCTGTGGTGGGTTGTACATCACTGCAATCACCACCTTTGGGTTCCCGGTCTCTAAGAGTTCATATTATGTAGTCAACTGCTTCCCTTCTGTCCATTCCTCCCAACTCCTTAAAACTCCATTGGATTTTGATGAGCAGTACTTCTCTTTTCCTTGTCATTCCTCAGGATCTGATATCAAATTGGGAACATCACATTTGTTATCATTCGTGTGACCTTTGTTTCCGTGAGTGATATGATGTCTGAATTTCCTCTGTGATCCATTTACATCACTCCTCACATTTATTTGTTATTCCGTCTGCATTGGCATACCATACCTTCAGCTTGTTTTCCAATACTGTATTCCGGGAGGATGGTGTGGGCTGGGGGTGTGGAAGGCAGGGCAGGATACTCTGGAAGGCTGCTGTGAAGGTGATATTTGTGCTGGGGGGCTGTGTGTGTGATGTCTGGATTGTTTTATGTTGTTGTGTTTGGATGAAGGGGATCTGTAGATGGCATCCCGAAGTCTGGGGCTCCTTGCCAGTCGATGCCTGCCATGTCTATGCTTCTTGCCTCTTGTGTCTTTGTACCCTCTCAGTTTTTCTTGTTCTTTTCTTGTTCTCTTGTGGTCGATATACACCCAGTGGTGTTGCTGTGACATCGTTAACTATGTTTTTTTGCTGAATGATCCTGTTTTGTATCATTTCTGTCATGAATGTCAATTTGACTGGACGATCTTTTCCCCTCAAATACCCAACAATTCACTGAAAACTTGTTAGGTCTGTCATATTCTTGCCTCCTGTTTGTCTGATATTTTCAATTTCTTTTCTCTCCCACTGTCTAATTCCTACATATGTCTTTCCTTCATCTTCCTGATGCCTTTGAAAATTTACCGACCAATCCCTCTCCTCTTTCCATTCCTTATCCCTTTGTATTTTTAAGTCCAATATAAGCATGTCCATTACTGCTTCCCTTAACATTTCTTGTACCACCCGGTGACCTGATAACACTTATGAAAAGGACTTCTTATCTCCTTTCTTTCCTTCAGTCCACTTGCTGGCTGCTGATGTTCATGTTTCCAAATCAATGTCACTTTCGTTCTTTGGCTCTATATTCTGCTTCAGCGTTTTCACCTCCTCTTCCAGGCTCTGTATCTTAACCTCTGTAACTTCAGTTCGTTGTTCCCACTTCTTGCTCACTTCAGCCATTCTCTCCACCGGTGAGTTGCTAAATTCATATAGCCTTCTTTCTCACTCTTATTATGTGTGTATTATTATAACAGTGCTCTTGAGTTCTGCTGCTCGTACTGTCTTCTCTGACCAATCTTTCTCGGTTTCCCTGCCTCTTCATTCTAGTTTCTGGGGTCCTATTTTTTTTTTTAGAATACACTAGTTATCATGATCTGTAAGCTTTGTGCACAAGAGCGTTTGTGTGTGTGCTTAGGTGTGCATTTGTACATGTGCGAGTGTGTGTGTACTCACCTAGTTGTACTCACGATTTGTGGTTGCAGGGGTCGAGTCACAGCTCCTGGTTCATCCTTTTCTCTGGTCGCTACTAGGTCTTTCTTCCCACTCCATGAGCTTTATCATACCTCTTCTTAAAGCTATGTATGGATATTGCCTCTTCTAAACCACTTCGAAGACTATTGCACTTCCCAACACGTCTGTGATTGAATAAATACTTCCTAACATCCCTGTGTTTCAT
>NW_027196401.1:0-30000 GCF_038502225.1 Cherax quadricarinatus
TTTCTCTTAATTCATGTTCTCTAGCTCTTCCCTCACGTTCTCTTAATCTAACTTGTTCCTCACGTACTTTAGCTCTCTCCTCACGATCAAGTCTATCACGCTCCTTTTTTCTCCTCTCTTTCTCTTTCTAACTGTCTTTCTTGATTTTCTCTTTCAATTCGATCTCTCCTTTTTTCTCCTCTCTCTCTTGCTGTATAGCCCTTGTGGCTTAGCGCTTCTTTTTGATTATAATAATAGTAATCTCCCCTCTCTCTCTCTCTCTCTCTCCTTTTTCTCCTCTCTCTCGATTCTCTCTCTTTCCTTTTTCTCCTCTCTTTCTCTTTCTGTCTTTCTTTGTTCTCTCTTTCAATTCTCTCTCTCTCCTTTTTCTCCTCTCTCTCAAGATTCTCTTTCTCCTTTCTTTCTGTTTCCTGGATCTTGGGGCTAATGAAAGCTTCTATTTTTTTCCCCGTTATTCCTAACTTACTGCCAGTGTTCATCCAAAACTGGTATTCCTCCATACTTGCGAGAATAACTTAAGCTACCAGGGGAAAATGAAACGGATATATCAAAGAAAACAGAGGGCTCAATTCCTGCTCCACTCAAACTGTAAATAAATCTGAGGGTTCAATCCCTGCTTCGATTAAACAGTATGTGTGAAAGAAAACTGAGGGTTCTATGCCAGCTCCGACCAAACAGCAAGTAGAATGGGGTCCCTTCACCATCCAATCTTCTCACCAAAAAATCAAGTGTCCTCACACACACACACATACACACACACACACATACACACACACACACACACACACACACACACACACACACACATACACACACACACACATACACACACACACACACACACACAAACACACACACACACACACACACACACACACACACACACACACACACACACACACACACACACACACACACACACACACAAATGTAAATGTTTTGGGATAAAAATAAAAACTAGAAGCCGTTGATATTTGATGTATTAACAAAAATATTTTTGATGGTCGCTGCTGCAGACTGGTCAGTACGTCTCTGTCCTACTAACATTCAACATTATGTTGTCATGTATTGTGATGTTTGAATGTTAGCCAATATTATCAAAATAATGTTGTGTTATAATTTACTGCGATGTTTAAATGTTATCAAGTATTATACCTGAACGGTGTGGAACACAATGTTATTGCTTTTTTCTTAATGATTATAATTTAAATAATACTTAACGTTAATGTTTAGACGGTGTTTACGTCGTACCTGAACATTGTGCTACGCATAACAATTAAAAATAGTAAACTTCCATTTATAAATAACTGCTAACATTATTATTTTTTAGTGCACAAAATATTCTTAAAATTTGTAGTGGTTTATAATTCATCTAAAATCGTCGAGAGACTTGAGTCTTATGTTGGGGAAGAAGCGGCGGAAATAACAAAAAAAAAAAGATAACCTGGTATACAAAATAAGGATGACCTGGTATACAAAATAAGGATGACCTGGTATGGGATATAAGGTTGACCTGGTATAGGAAATAAGGATGACCTGGTATGCAAAATAAGGATGAACTGGTATGTGAAATAAGGATGACCTGGTATGCGAAATAAGGATGACCTGGTATGGGATATAAGGATGACCTGGTATACGAAATAAGGATGACCTGGTATGTGAAATAAGGATGACCTGGTATGGAAATAAGGATGACCTGGTATGCGAAATAAGGATGACCTGGTATACGAAATAAGGATGACCTGGTATGGGAAATAAGGTTGACCTGGTATGGAAATAAGGATGAACTAGTGTGGGATATAAGGTTGACCTGGTATACAAAATAAGGATGACCTGGTATGGGATATAAGGATGACCTGGTATACGAAATAAGGATGACCTGGTATGCGAAATAAGGATGACCTGGTATAGGAAATAAGGATGAACTAGTGTGGGATATAAGGATGACCTGGTATAGGAAATAAGGATGACCTGGTATGGGAAATAAGGTTGACGTGTGGGATATAAGGTTGACCTGGTATAGGAAATAAGGATGAACTAGTGTGGGATATAAGGTTGACCTGGTATAGGAAATAAGGATGAACTAGTGTGGGATATAAGGTTGACCTGGTATAGGAAATAAGGATGAACTAGTGTGGGATATAAGGTTGACCTGGTATAGGAAATAAGGATGAACTAGTGTGGGATATAAGGTTGACCTGGTATAGGAAATAAGGATGAACTAGTGTGGGATATAAGGTTGACCTGGTATAGGAAATAAGGATGAACTAGTGTGGGATATAAGGTTGACCTGGTATACAAAATAAGGATGAACTGGTAAACGAAATAAGGATGACCTGGTATAGGAAATAAGGATGAACTAGTGTGGGATATAAGGTTGACCTGGTATGCGAAATAAGGATGAACTAGTGTGCGATATAAGGTTGACCTGGTATAGGAAATAAGGATGAACTAGTGTGGGATATAAGGATGACCTGGTATGCGAAATAAGGATGACCTGGTATGCGAAATAAGGTTGACCTGGTATGGAAATAAGGATGAACTAGTGTGGGAAATAAGGATGACCTGGTATGGAAATAAGGATGAACTAGTGTGGAATATAAGGTTGACCTGGTATACAAAATAAGGATGACCTGGTGTGGGATATAAGGTTGACCTGGTATAGGAAATAAGGATGACCTGGTATGCGAAATAAGGATGACCTGGTATGCGAAATAAGGATGACCTGGTATGAAATAAGGATGACCTGGTAAGGAAATAAGGATGACCTGGTATGCGAAATAAGGATGGTTGACCTGGTATAGCGAAATAAGGATGACCTGGTATGCGACATGAGGATGACCTGGTATGCGAAATAAGGATGACCTGGTATGCGAAATAAGGTTGACCTGGTATGCGAAATAAGGATGACCTGGTATGCGAAATAAGGATGACCTGGTATGTGAAATAAGGATGACCTGGTATGCGAAATAAGGTTGACCTGGTATGCGAAATAAGGATGACCTGGTATGCGATATAAGGATGACCTGGTATGCGAAATAAGGATGACCTGGTATGCGAAATAAGGATGACCTGGTATGCGAAATAAGGATGACCTGGTATGCGAAATAAGGATGACCTGGTATGCGAAATAAGGATGACCTGGTATGCGAAATAAGGATGACCTGGTATGCGAAATAAGGATGACCTGGTATGCGAAATAAGGATGACCTGGTATACGAAACAAGGATGACCTGGTATGCGAAATAAGGATCACCTGGTATGCGAAATAAGGATGACCTGGTATGCGAAATAAGGATGACCTGGTATGCGTAATAAGGATGACCTAGTGTGGATATATGGTAAGAGGATGACCTGGATGACCTGGTATGCGAAATAAGGATGACCTAAATAAGGTGACCTGGTATGCGAAATAAGGATGACCTGGTATGCGAAATAAGGATGAACTAGTGACCTGGTATGCGAAATAAGGATGACCTGGTATGCGAAATAAGGATGACCTGGTATGCGAAATAAGGATGACCTGGTATGCGAAATAAGGATGAAGGATATAATGACCTGGTATGTGAAATAAGGATGACCTGGTATGCGAAATAAGGATGACCTGGTATGCGAAATAAGGATGACCTGGTATGCGAAATAAGAATGACCTGGTATGCGAAATAAGGATGACCTGGTATGCGAAATAAGGATGACCTGGTATGCGAAATAAGGATGACCTGGTATGCGAAATAAGGGTGACCTGGTATGCGAAATAAGGATGACCTGGTATGGGAAATAAGGATGACCTGGTATGCGAAATAAGGATGACCTGGTATGAGAAATAAGGATGACCTGGTATGGAAATAAGGATGAACTAGTGTGGGATATAAGGTTGACCTGGTATAGCGAAATAAGGATGACCTGGTATGCGATATAAGAATGACCTGGTATGCGAAATAAGGATGACCTGGTATGCGAAATAAGGGTGACCTGGTATGTGAAATAAGGATGACCTGGTATGCGAAATAAGAATGACCTGGTATGCGAAATAAGGGTGACCTGGTATGTGAAATAAGGATGACCTGGTATGCGAAATAAGAATGACCTGGTATGCGAAATAAATGTGACCTGGTATGCGAAATAAGGATGACCTGGTATGCGAAATAAGAATGACCTGGTATGTGAAATAAGGGTGACCTGGTATGTGAAATAAGGATGACCTGGTATGCGAAATAAGAATGACCTGGTATGCGAAATAAGGGTGGCCTGGTATGCGAAATAAGGATGACCTGGTATGCGAAATAAGAATGACCTGGTATGTGAAATAAGGGTGACCTGGTATGCGAAATAAGAATGACCTGGTATGCGAAATAAGGATGACCTGGTATGCGAAATAAGGATGACCTGGTATGCGAAATAAGGATGACCTGGTATGCGAAATAAGGATGACCTGGTATGCGAAATAAGGATGACCTGGTATGCGAAATAAGGATGACCTGGTATGCGAAATAAGGATGACCTGGTATGCGAAATAAGGATGACCTGGTATGCGAAATAAGGATGACCTGGTATGCGAAATAAGGATGACCTGGTATGCGAAATAAGGATGACCTGGTATGCGAAATAAGGATGACCTGGTATACAAAATAAGGATGAACTAGTATGGAATATAAGGTTGACCTGGTATAGGAAATAAGGTTAAAGTGGAATAGGATACAAGGAAGTAGATCACATGGAACTAAAGACACAACACAATGGAACATTAGAACAACTTAGGCAACACAACACAATGGAACATTAGAACAACTTAGGCAACACAACACAATGGAACATTAGAACAACTTAGGCAACACAACACAATGGAACATTAGAACAACTTAGGCAACACAACACAATGGAACATTAGAACAACTTAGGCAACACAACACAATGGAACATTAGAACAACTTAGGCAACACAACACAATGGAACATTAGAACAACTTAGGCAACACAACACAATGGAACATTAGAACAACTTAGGCAACACAACACAATGGAACACTTAGGCAACACAACACAAGAACATTAGAACAACTTAGGCAACACAACACAATGGAACATTAGAACAACTTAGGCAACACAACACAATGGAACATTAGAACAACTTAGGAACAACTTAGGTAACACAACACAATGGAACATTAGAACAACTTAGGCAACACAACACAATGGAACATTAGAACAACTTAGGCAACACAACACAATGGAACATTAGAACAACTTAGGCAACACAACACAATGGAACATTAGAACAACTTAGGCAACACAACACAATGGAACATTAGAACAACTTAAGCAACACAACACAATGGAACATTAGAACAACTCAGGCAACACAACACAATGGAACATTAGAACAACTCAGGCAACACAACACAATGGAACATTAGAACAACTTAGGCAACACAACACTTAGGCAACACAACACAATGGAACATTAGAACAACTTAGGCAACACAACACAATCAGGCAACACAACACAATGGAACATTAGAACAACTTAGGAACAACTTAGGCAACACAACACAATGGAACATTAGAACAACTTAGGCAACACAACACAATGGAACATTAGAACAACTTAGGCAACACAACACAATGGAACATTAGAACAACTTAGGCAACACAACACAATGGAACATTAGAACAACTTAGGCAACACAACACAATGGAACATTAGAACAACTTAGGCAACACAACACAATGGAACATTAGAACAACTTAGGCAACACAACACAATGGAACATTAGAACAACTTAGGCAACACAACACAATGGAACATTAGAACAACTTAGGCAACACAACACAATGGAACATTAGAACAACTTAGGCAACACAACACAATGGAACATTAGAACAACTTAGGCAACACAACACAATGGAACATTAGAACAACTTAGGCAACACAACACAATGGAACATTAGAACAACTTAGGCAACACAACACAATGGAACATTAGAACAACTTAGGCAACACAACACAATGGAACATTAGAACAACTTAGGCAACACAACACAATGGAACATTAGAACAACTTAGGCAACACAACACAATGGAACATTAGAACAACTTAGGCAACACAACACAATGGAACATTAGAACAACTTAGGCAACACAACACAATGGAACATTAGAACAACAACACAACACAATGGAACATTAGAACAACTTAGGCAACACAACACAATGGAACATTAGAACAACTTAGGCAACACAACACAATGGAACATTAGAACAACTTAGGCAACACAACACAATGGAACATTAGAACAACTTAGGCAACACAACACAATGGAACATTAGAACAACTTAGGCAACACAACACAATGGAACATTAGAACAACTTAGGCAACACAATGGAACATTAGAACAACTTGGCAACACAACACAATGGAACATTAGAACATTAGAACAACTTAGGCAACACAACACAATGGAACATTAGAACAACTTAGGCAACACAACACAATGGAACATTAGAACAACTTAGGCAACACAACACAATGGAACATTAGAACAACTTAGGCAACACAACACAATGGAACATTAGAACAACTTAGGCAACACAACACAATGGAACATTAGAACAACTTAGGCAACACAACACAATGGAACATTAGAACACAACATTAGAACAACTTAGGCAACACAACACAATGGAACATTAGAACAACTTAGGCAACACAACACAATGGAACATTAGAACAACTTGGAACAATGGAACATTAGAACAACTTAGGACACACAACACAATGGAACATTAGAACAACTTAGGCAACACAACACAATGGAACATTAGAACAACTTAGGCAACACAACACAATGGAACATTAGAACAACTTAGGCAACACAACACAATGGAACATTAGAACAACTTAGGCAACACAACACAATGGAACATTAGAACAACTTAGGCAACACAACACAATGGAACATTAGAACAACTTAGGCAACACAACACAATGGAACATTAGAACAACTTAGGCAACACAACACAATGGAACATTAGAACAACTTAGGCAACACAACACAATGGAACATTAGAACAACTTAGGCAACACAACACAATGGAACATTAGAACAACTTAGGCAACACAACACAATGGAACATTAGAACAACTTAGGCAACACAACACAATGGAACATTAGAACAACTTAGGCAACACAACACAATGGAACATTAGAACAACTTAGGCAACACAACACAATGGAACATTAGAACAACTTAGGCAACACAACACAATGGAACATTAGAACAACTTAGGCAACACAACACAATGGAACATTAGAACAACTTAGGCAACACAACACAATGGAACATTAGAACAACTTAGGCAACACAACACAATGGAACATTAGAACAACTTAGGCAACACAACACAATGGAACATTAGAACAACTTAGGCAACACAACACAATGGAACATTAGAACAACTTAGGCAACACAACACAATGGAACATTAGAACAACTTAGGCAACACAACTAAGCTGACCAACACAATTCCTCACGAAGCTGTTTTATCAGAGTAATTTATTCTCGTGTATTTACATTGTTCATTAACTATCCATTACTATAAATCACCATTTATTCCCAAAACTTCAACTCATCTTCAACCACCCATCTTCACAACTCATCTTCAACCACCCATCTCCACAACTCATCTTCAACCACCCATCTTCACAACTCATCTTCAACCACCCATCTCCACAACTCATCTTCAACCACCCATCTTCACAACTCATCTTCAACCACCCATCTTCACAACTCATCTTCAACCACCCATCTCCACAACTCATCTTCATCTCCACAACTCATCTTCAACCACCCATCTCCACAACTCATCTTCATCTCCACAACTCATCTTCAATCACCCATCTCCACAACTCATCTTCATCTCCACAACTCATCTTCAACCACCCATCTTCACAACTCATCTTCAACCACCCATCTTCACAACTCATCTTCAACCACCCATCTTCACAACTCATCTTCAACCACCCATCTCCACAACTCATCTTCAACCACCTATCTTAACAACTCATCTTCAACCACCCATCTTCACAACTCATCTTCAACAACCCATCTCCACAACTCATCTTGAACCACCCATCTCCACAACTCATCTTCAACCACCTATCTTAACAACTCATCTTCAACAACCCATCTCCACAACTCATCTTCAACCACCCATCTCCACAACTCATCTTCAACCACCCATCTCCACAACTCATCTTCAACCACCCATCTCCACAACTCATCTTCAACTCATCTTGAACCACCCATCTCCACAACTCATCTTCAACCACCCATCTCCACAACTCATCTTCAACCACCCATCTCCACACCCATCTCCACACTCATCTTCAACCACCCATCTCCACAACTCACCTTCAACCACCCATCACCACAACTCATCTTCAACCGTCTCTTACCACATCTCGCTACAAAACATCCATTACCTCAACTCGTCGGCCAGCAATCATCCCAACTCACCATCAATAACAACAACTCGCCATCAGCCATTCATAACTACAACCCACCATCAATAACCACAACTCGCCATCAACCATCCATATCCACAACTTATCATCAACTCATTATAAAGCATCCATCACCACAACTCACCATCAATCATCCATCACAACTCACCCCAACCATTCACCACCACAACTCACTACCAACCATTCTCATTATGTGAAACACGACTCACGTGTGTCTATACAGGTGTGAACAACATTTAGCGTTTTATGTGAATGTTCAATGAGTGTTTTATTCTAGATCAGTGTTCAGTACATGTTCTGTTTGTGATCAACATGTTCATTCAATGTTCTAGCCCACATCAACGTGTTCAGTACGTGTTCTGTACAACAACGACATTGTATGTGAATTTAAAGGCAAGAAAATTTTCCAACCAGCTTCAGTTTCTTAAGAAAAACCTATAATGAATTTGTTAGTTTCTGGCTTGTGAAAATCTTCTCTTGAATCTAGTAACTGCTGGCTTAACACATACAGTGTTAAGACAGTGTTAAGACAGTGTTAAGACAGTGTTAAGCCAGTGTTAAGACAGTGTTAAGCCAGTGTTAAGACAGTGTTAAGCCAGTGTTAAGACAGTGTTAAGACAGTGTTAAGCCAGTGTTAAGACAGTGTTAAGACAGTGTTAAGCCAGTGTTAAGACAGTGTTAAGCCAGTGTTAAGACAGTGTTAAGCCAGTGTTAAGACAGTGTTAAGCCAGTGTTAAGACAGTGTTAAGACAGTGTTAAGACAGTGTTAAGACAGTGTTAAGCCAGTGTTAAGACAGTGTTAAGACAGTGTTAAGACAGTGTTAAGACAATGTTAAGCCAGTGTTAAGACAGTGTTAAGACAATGTTAAGACAGTGTTAAGACAGTGTTAAGACAGTGTTAAGACAGTGTTAAGACAGTGTTAAGACAGTGTTAAGACAGTGTTAAGACAGTGTTAAGACAGTGTTAAGACAGTGTTAAGACAGTGTTAAGACAGTGTTAAGACAATGTTAAGACAGTGTTAAGACAATGTTAAGACAGTGTTAAGACAATGTTAAGACAGTGTTAAGACAATGTTAAGACAGTGTTAAGACAGTGTTAAGACAATGTTAAGACAATGTTAAGACAGTGTTAAGACAATGTTAAGACAGTGTTAAGACAATGTTAAGACAGTGTTAAGACAGTGTTAAGACAGTGTTAAGACAGTGTTAAGACAGTGTTAAGACAGTGTTAAGCCAGTGTTAAGCCAGTGTTAAGACAGTGTTAAGACAGTGTTAAGACAGTGTTAAGCCAGTGTTAAGACAGTGTTAAGCCAGTGTTAAGACAGTGTTAAGCCAGTGTTAAGACAGTGTTAAGCCAGTGTTAAGACAGTGTTAAGCCAGTGTTAACACAGTGTTAAGACAGTGTTAAGCCAGTGTTAAGACAGTGTTAAGACAGTGTTAAGACAGTGTTAAGACAGTGTTAAGCCAGTGTTAAGACAGTGTTAAGACAGTGTTAAGACAGTGTTAAGCCAGTGTTAAGACAGTGTGACTTTGTAAATGGTCTAAGTCAGAGCGTAACGTGGTGGTGAGCTTCCCTCTCACATGTGCGAGTTATTTGTGTATTGTTCCAGTCACGGTATTGTGACTTTTAGTTATTTATTTCCTACATTTTTAATCATGAGTCGCTAATATTACTTCTACATGATTACTCATAGGTCTCTCATAACTTCCTTGTATGGT
Organism: Cherax quadricarinatus; assembly: GCF_038502225.1. Taxonomy (NCBI): domain Eukaryota; kingdom Metazoa; phylum Arthropoda; class Malacostraca; order Decapoda; family Parastacidae; genus Cherax; species Cherax quadricarinatus. The sequence goes on from NW_027196401.1 coordinate 10,246, forward strand.
TGCTCATAGGTCCCTCATAACTTCCTTGTGTGGTTACTCATAGGTCCCTCATAACTTCCTTGTGTGGTTACTCATAGGTCCCTCATAACTTCCTTGTGTGGTTACTCATAGGTCCCTCATAACTTCCTTGTATGGTTACTCATAGGTCCCTCATAACTTCCTTGTATGGTTACTCATAGGTCCCTCATAACTTCCTTGTATGGTTACTCATAGGTCCCTCATAACTTCCTTGTATGGTTACTCATAGGTCCCTCATAACTTCCTTGTATGGTTACTCATAGGTCTCTCATAACTTCCTTGTATGGTTACTCATAGGTCCCTCATAACTTCCTTGTATGGTTACTTGTCCCTCATAACTTCCTTGTACTCATAGGGTTACTCATAGGTCCCTCATAACTTCCTTGTATGGTTACTCATAGGTCCCTCATAACTTCCTTGTATGGTTACTTAGGTCCCTCATAACTTCCTTGTATGGTTACTCATAGGTCCCTCATAACTTCCTTGTATTGGTCCCTCATACTCATAGGTCCCTCATAACTTCCTTGTATGGTTACTCATAGGTCCCTCATAACTTCCTTGTATGGTTACTCATAGGTCCCTCATAACTTCCTTGTATGGTTACTCATAGGTCCCTCATAACTTCCTTGTATGGTTACTCATAGGTCCCTCATAACTTCCTTGTATGGTTACTCATAGGTCCCTCATAACTTCCTTGTATGGTTACTCATAGGTCCCTCATAACTTCCTTGTATGGTTACTCATAGGTCCCTCATAACTTCCTTGTATGGTTACTCATAGGTCCCTCATAACTTCCTTGTATGGTTACTCATAGGTCCCTCATAACTTCCTTGTATGGTTACTCATAGGTCCCTCATAACTTCCTTGTATGGTTACTCATAAATCCTTCACATATTTCTTGCAACATGGAATGCAAGAAATATGTTGTGTTGTTATTATGTTCAGTTTAAACCTACATTTCATTACAGCTTCCCTCAGCAGAGTAGCTGAAAAAATATCTTGGATGAGGTTCATAGTGTTAATTTAGGTCTGCTACATCTACTCAAGCTGTGGTCACCTTGTATTTGTTTTCTAAGACATATGTGACTTACAGGGAAAGGATTCTAACCTGGAAAGGAAACACCAGAAAAAATGACAATGATTATAAACACAAAGAAAAGCACGGGTATGTGAACACATGTCTTAACATGAACATTGGGATAGAAAGAATAAACAAACAATTTATTAACTCTCCATCGCCAATATTATCCATCAACCAGCTATAATTTCAACTAATCATCAACCATCCCTCACTATAACTCACCTACAAACATGCAACACCACAACACATTATCAACTATTCATAACATCTTACCATCACCCATCAGTATTTTCAACTTACCAAAGTTGCTAACATATCTCCATCGACTATCACCAACCACAACTCACAATTAACATTAAATCGCTTCAATTTACCATCAACCATCTATCACAACAACTATCAATCATCCCTTACCTAAAATGTCCATCATCCATACATCATTACAACTAACTTTCAACCATTCATTTCGGTTCATCCACAATTCATAACGATATCTGCCCAACAGTGCGTCACCTTAGCTTTTCAACCATCGACACTTTTTCCGTAGCTTTCACGGTCATATATGCCGGTGTGAACAAGAATCATTTTGTGATTTGGGAGTATATATTCAGCATAAATCTGTTACATGTTGTTTTGAGAGAAGTTTATCATTGTCCATGAGTTTCTCTGAGCTCCGTTGATCAGTTCATTAACCCTCATTTAAATGCCATGGTAAATAAGAAAAATATATTAGTGCTTTGTTTTTTATTTGTGTTAACTGTTTTGCGAGAGCTGGTGGTTAATGTTTATTGATCGGGAAGATTATTATGTAATGTGTTGATGAATAGAAGGAAATCAGATTCGAAAGAAGGAAGAGGATCAAGATCTCTTCACCGGGCGAGACACCTCCCTCAAAGTTACTGTAGCTAGATTGTGGGGACGATCTCTGCTGTCCTCACTCTTATCAGGTCGAGATTACACTCTGTTCATTATTTTTTGCTGTCTTTTTTAACACAACTCTCGAGAGTGAAGTAAAGGTAACTAGAATAAAGTTATGTCATTCTAATAACTTCTAAACAGTAAAGGAAATCAAGTCCCAAACATCTCAGCTAATACGGATTCCATTATTTAATAATCGTTCATATGTAAAAAAAAAAAATCTTAAAATGTTTTAGATGGTAGTATAAGTATGTTTTAATAAACTGATAAACCGGGTCGAGCCCAAAACACTTCCTTTTTAGTCATTATTATTTGCGACCACTGTCAGCCTCAGAGTTAACTCTGAGTTACCAGACCTTGCCACGTGGAGGCCAGTGGTTCGTCTTTAAGGTCTACCCATCCACTTACTGTGTTTTTGATGCTTTCCTCAGGTTCATGTGTCCAGGAGTCCATCTGTGTCCCCTCAGATGTTCTCCCCTCCCCACTTTCCCAAGGTCTGCCTCAGCAACCAGTATCTCCTTCTTTCCCAGGTCCATGTGTCCAGGAGTCAATCTGTGTCCCCTCAGATATTCTCCCATCTCCACTTTCCCAGGGTCTGCCTATGCAACCAGTATCTTCTTCTTTCCCAGGTCCATGTGTCCAGGAGTCCATCTGTCCGCCTCAGATATTCCCCCTTCCCCACTTCCCCACTTCCCCAAGGTTTGCCTCAGCAACCAGTATCTTCTTCTTCCCCAGGTCCATGTGTCCAGGAGTTAATCTGTGTCCCCTCAGATATTCTCCCTTCCCCACTTTCCCAAGGTATAAGGATGATCTGGCATGGGATATAACGATGATCTGGTATGGGATATAAGGATGATCTGGTATGGGATATAACGATGATCTGGTATGGGATATAAGGATGATCTGGTATGGGATATAAAGAAGTAGATCACATCAAACTCAAGACACAACACAATGGAACATTAGAACAACTTAGGCAACACACCTGAGCTGACCAACACAATTCCTCACGAAACTACTTTTTCAGTATAATTTAATCTGGTGTATTTACATTGTGGTCAAAAAAGTAACAAGCAGTTCATTAACTATCCATTATTGCAAATTACCATTAACTCTGAAAATTTCAACTCATCTTCAACACGAATCTTTACAACTCATCATCAACCATCTCTTACCACAACTCACTATAAACCATTCATAATCCTAACTCACTATAAACCATCCATCACCACAATTCCCCATCAACTATCCATTACCTTAACTCATCAGCCATCGATCGCCACGGCTCACCATCAACCATCCATCACCTCAGCTCACAATCAACCATGCATCACCACTACTCACTTTAAAATATCCATCATCACAATGCACCATCATCCATGTATAGCCAAAAATTGTCATCAACCATCCATCACTACAACTCACTATCAACCATCCATAACCACAACTCACTATCATCCATCCATAGCCACAACCACAACTTACCATCAAGTCGACACACGGTAAACTATCCATCACCACAACTCGCTATCATAGATCTCCCCAACCATTCCCCACCACAACTCACTACCAACTATCCACATTATATCCAACAGGACTCACATATGTCTATAATAGGAGTGAGAAACATTTAGTGTTTTATGTGGATGTTCAGTGAATGTTCTATTCAAGATCAAAGTGTTCTGTTTCTAATCAACATGTTCATTAAAATTTCTGAACCACTTCAACGTGCTCAGTACGTGTTCTGTTTCAGATCTACATTGTATGTGAATATAAAGTCAAGAAAATTTTCCAACCAGCTTGAATTTCCTAACATGTGGTTGCTAATAAGTCCCTCATAACCTACTATGAGGATGCCCATATGCTATGCATGACAGGCATGACAGATGCAGGCAATTACATAAGTGAGAGTCTTCTTTACCTCAACTCTCGAGACTGAAGAAAAGGTATTGAAATGAAGTTATACCTCGGTTAATAATAATTAATACCTCCTAAACAGTAAATTAAATGATTAGCGTTCATATTTAAAAATAAACTAAAAATGTGAACATCGTCTGTTATGAAAAATATTAATCTCGATAAGCTCTGCTTCCCCAAAATTCTAAAAGTGTTTTTTTTTTTATGAGAAATCGAAATTGCGACCACTGTCAGCCTCAGAGTTATCTCTGAGTTACCAGACCTTGCCACGTGGAGGCCAGTGGTTCGTCTTTAAGGTCCACCCACCCACTTACTGTGTTCTTGATGCTTTCCCCAGGTTCATGTGTCCAGGAGTCCATCTGTCCGCCTCAGATATTCTCCCTTCCCCACTTCCCCAAGGTCTGCCTCAACAACCAGTCTCCCTCGTCTTTCCCAGGTCCATGTATCCAGGAGTCCATCTGTCCGCCTCAGATATTCTCCCTTACCCACTTCCCCAGGGTATTCTCGCTTTTCCCAGGTCCATGTGTCCAGGAATCCATCCGTGGGCCCCCGGATGTCTCCCCTTCCTCACTTCCCTTAGGTTATATGCCAGTCTCAGCCTTCCCCAGGTTATGTATCCCGAAGTCAGCTCAGCCACCCTCCGTGATCTAGCCAGATGAGAACGAGGCCTTGTTTAGCTGGTCTACGGTAGAGACTGTCCAGGTGGATGGAATTACAGGAGGGGACACACAGTAAACTGCTTCCTGTAATTACATCACCAAGACAGCCTAGACCGTAAGTTAGCTAGACGCAGCCAAGCTACCGTCCAGTTCGGCCACCAAGGCCTGGCCACTCAGTGAAATTTTGGGAGTTCTATTTATTTTATACAATTCATCTACATTATTGTACTTAATCAGCAGTTTAAATGTGTTTTGAATGTTTTTTTCTGTGTAGATGAATGTTCGTGTATTAATCTGTATGTCCACCTCCACCAGAACTATAATAAGTGTTGAACTGTATGTTTTTATTTCGTTATTAGTCTTATGTATTTGTAATACGAGCAGTTACAAGAGTCCGGCACAATGGAAATAAGTTACTTTGTCTGACTTTTTTGTTGTTATCCTGGGTAATTTACGCATATTTTAATATGTATAATAATTTGTGAAACTGTATTTATGTGTATCTGTACCTAAATAATCTTACGTATGCACAAACACTTATTTTTACACTCATTTGTGCATTTCCACAACCACGGCTGCGGATTCACCATCATTCATACGTACAAAGCAACGCACACGCTCTCACAAACACACATACATATGTATAACACACACTGATCGCCTCGTACACTAATATGCTTGTAATCACTAATACACACACACACACACACACACACACACACACACACACACACACACACACACACACACACACACACACACACACACACACGCGCGCGCGCACACACACACACACATGTCCATCTATACCACACGCACATATGTACTCAAATTTGTATCCATTTATATATGCAGTCTCCCTCACGGTTGTTAAAATTATGTTTGTGTTTTCAAAATAAAGTCGAGAAGTTGTGGGTAGAAAAAAATCACACTTCCTGAAGTTAGGGAATTCAGGAACTTTATATATTTCAATATTCTGATTCAGAATGTTGGTTCTCGCCATTTTGAAGACATCCACTAGACACTACCATGAATTATCTTTTGGAAGACAAAGTTCTATAAATAATTTTTAAACAGTTTAACTAATTTCTTTCTATTCTCACATTTTCACTTAACATCTTCTAGACCATCATAAAACATTATCCCTCCCCCACGGACTATAAACATTATGGGATGAAAATAAAAACTAGCAGCTGGGGATATTCGTTCCCTTGACATGGACAACTAATATGGTGGGTCTTACCCACTGGTCAGTGCGTCTCCGACTTACTAACATTCTACATTATAATGTCATGTTCTGTGATGTGTAAATGTTAGCAGAATTATAAAATTAATGTTGTATTGTAATGTTCTGCGATGTTTAATTGTTAGTATGTATTATACCTTGAATGGTGTACCACACAATGTTGTTTCTTCAACATTAATGTTTATGCCATTAAGAATACTTAATGTTTAAGGGGTATTTTCGTTGTAATAACTGGTAACATAACTATTTTTCAGTTGGTTAAATTTTCTTAAAAGTTGTTGTGATTCATAAATAAAATAAAATCTTAGAGAGACTTACGTTGCAGAAGTGATGAGAAAAATAACATAAAAAGGAAACCAGAAGTATTTTTTTTAGAAATAAAGCATTTGAGGATTGGCAAGAGTTCTGGAAGAAAGTTGAGGAGTATTAAGAGCTCTGGAAGAAAGCTGAGGAGTATTAAGAGCTCCGGAAGAAAGCTGAGGAGTATTAAGAGCTCCGGAAGAAAGCTGAGGAGTATTAAGAGCTCCGGAAGAAAGCTGAGGAGTATTAAGAGCTCCGGAAGAAAGCTGAGGAGTATTAAGAGCTCCGGAAGAAAGCTGAGGAGTATTAAGAGCTCCGGAAGAAAGCTGAGGAGTATTAAGAGCTCCGGAAGAAAGCTGAGGAGTATTAAGAGCTCCGGAAGAAAGCTGAGGAGTATTAAGAGCTCCGGAAGAAAGCTGAGGAGTATTAAGAGCTCCGGAAGAAAGCTGAGGAGTATTAAGAGCTCCGGAAGAAAGTTGAGGAGTATTAAGAGCTCCGGAAGAAAGCTGAGGAGTATTATTAGGAGAGAGCTCCGGAAGAAAGCTGAGGAGTATTAAGAGCTCCGGAAGAAAGCTGAGGAGTATTAAGAGCTCCGGAAGAAAGCTGAGGAGTATTAAGAGCTCCGGAAGAAAGCTGAGGAGTATTAAGAGCTCGGAAGAAAGCTGAGGAGTTAAGAGCTCCGGAAGAAAGCTGAGGAGTATTAAGAGCTCCGGAAGAAAGCTGAGGAGTATTAAGAGCTCCGGAAGAATGCTGAGGAGTATTAAGAGCTCCGGAAGAAAGCTGAGGAGTATTAAGAGCTCCGGAAGAAAGCTGAGGAGTATTAAGAGCTCCGGAAGAAAGATGAGGAGTGTTAAGAGCTCCGGAAGAAAGTTGAGGAGTATTAAGAGCTGGAATAAAGTTGAGGTTGAGGAGTATTAAGAGCTCCGGAAGAAAGCTGAGGAGTATTAAGAGCTCCGGAAGAAAGCAAGAGCTCCGGAAGAAAGTTGAGAGTTCAACAGATATTTATTATAACATTGGGCAACACAAAATATTACTATGGAGTCAGTAATTACAGTTAGCTAATTATCATATAAACTTGACGAAATAATAAAATAAAAAGCAATGAAGATGAAGTTTATCCAGTAAACAAAAGTATAATAATTCTTTGTCATTGTTGGAAACATAACAACAAAACAAGTAACTAAACTTAAATACGGATGCAAGATTTGAAGACAAATTTAATACATAAATCATTGGGATGCGGTGCGATTCCAGGTTGTTATGACCAGAGAACATAAGAATGGAGGAACACTGCAGAAGGCCTACTGGCCCATACAAGGCAGGTCCTTATCAAAATGACCTCTACCCATAGCTACCCAAAAATTTACTCTCGTACCCAATGACACAAATCAAACCCAGCTCCTCCCACTCATATATTTGTCCAATCTCTTTTTAAACCCTCCCAAAGTCCTAGCCTCGATCACCCTACTGGGAAGATTGTTCCACGCATCTACAACTCTGTTAGAAAACCAGTACTTACCTATGTCCTTTCTAAATCTAAATTTATCCAACTTAAATCCATTATTTCTGGTTTTTACCTGGTTCGACACCCTCAGTACTTTATTAATATCTCCCTTGTTTATGCCCGTCATCCACTTATACACTTCAATTATATCTCCCCTCATTCTACGTCTCTGCAGAGAGTGGAGATTTAAGGCTTTAAGTCTATTTTCATACGGGAGATTCCTTACACAGTAAATCGTTTTAGTCATTCTTCTCTGTATGTTCTCCAATGAGTCTATATACATCCTGTAGTAAGAAGACCAAAACTGAGCGGCATAATCTAAATGAGGCCTCACTAGTGATGTATAGAGCTGTAAAATAACTTTTGAACTTCTGTTACTTATACTTCTTGAGATAAATCCAAGTAATCTATTAGCCTTGTTGCGCACACTAAGTAACTGCTGTCTTGGCTTTAGATTTCTGCTTACCATGACTCCCAGGTCATGATAATATATGTAGTATATAATAATGATATTAGTAGTTCTAGTAGTAATGATAATAGTAGTACTAGTAGTAATGATAATAGCAATAATGTTAATTCTATCAGTAGTCTAAGCTCTTCTTCCTATTAAATATTCATGAATGTTTGTCGGCACAAATGAGTAAAAAGTTTTATTCAGCTTTTCAGGTCGACTTTATTACTGGAAGGTTTGGAATATGTAGACATCCTTGTTAATGTGACAGTAAGATGCGTAGGATGGGGAGAAAACCTTTCCGTATACTAAATTCCCTCATCTCTACAGACAGTTGCAAAGGTAGCTAGAATGTAGGTATCCCTTCTCAGCAGATAGCCTGTATACGCCCTATGATGCCTTTACAATAATTCCCAAACATTAATGGATAGAAAGAACGTCTGTTTAAAGGCAAACCCAGAAATATTCGAGCTGATACAGTGTAAAAATATCTTATATTGTTCATTATTAATTTATCCACAGAACATGAAAGGAGTTTTAAATAAGGGTTGATATATTAGCATACCAGGAGGATCCGCAGCCAGACTGTGGGATCGACTGGTGGTGTTCTTGCTCTTGCCAGGTCCAAGCCCATAACAGCAAAGTTTTCCTTTTACTGTCTTGCTGTTTTTAATAAATCAGTGTCACAGTTTAGTGAATGTCTTGTGAATGACGTCATCCAGCACATCTGTCATCAGGAAAAAAAATGTGGAGAGTTTGGTAAAATTTGGTTATTTGGTTTTGTAATAGATTTTTGTAAACATTTATATATTGTATAAAAAAAATCACCAGTTTCGTTCCTCCTTTCTTATGTTCTTATGTTCTCATGGTAATAGTGTAGTTGGTGAGTGGAACAGTCGGCCTAGTAGGGTGATAGAAGCTAAAACCTTGGGTAATTTCAAATTTAGGTTGGATAAATACATGAGTGAGAGGGGCTGGATTTGAATCGGGCTTTCACATGAGTAAATAGGATTATCAAAGGTTATTGCTTGGGTTGCAGTTATTCTGTTAGTGGGTTGGATTTTTGAAGGACCTGCCTAGTATGGGACCAACAGGCCTATCGCAGTGTTCCTCCTTATGTTTTTTACATCAATTAGCATCAGGAACATCAACACTGTTTAGGTCGGATGCTGGTGTAACAACTTTTTCCTGGTTAATAAACATGATAGCCGTTGTTTGTGCAACTTCCACTTCAATTGTATTAATACAAAAGATTAATTAATAAGACAGAATGTTACTTTTTCTTGTTAAACAATGCAAATGTAATCAGGCACTCGTGACAAATTTATTTAAGGTAGCAAGTAACAGAGCCGACCATAGAGCAACACTCCCTTGAATTTACAATTACAAATAACGTTGCTGAAGAGAGTGTTTCAACCAAATTAAGTTTCCAAGAATCAGTACACTTTGCAGACCAAACCTTAATTTACGGTTGTCAACGTTTCGCTCTGTTCTTCAACGTCTCTCTTCCTTAGCTCTGACTCACGAAATTGCACTGGCCCGGAGTTTTACGATTCCTTCGCCATGGGTTCCAACCCCACCTGTCCCATGGTTTCTTCCTCACTACTGACTGCAGTTTGCTATTTCGATACAAACTCAATATCAAAGACGAACATTATAACTAGAACCAAATAAGTCATGAATATTGTTGCTAGATAAGCGCGAGTAACAAGAATATAAACTACTGACTCAAGAGAATGAGCAGTGACACTGAAAATATGCTGAAGGCAACTGCCGCGTGAAGACAATATAAATTTGTAGAGCGTAAGAACATAAGAAAGGAGGAGCACTGATACAGGCCTACTGGCCTATACTTGGCAAGTCCTTGTCAAACTCATACCCACTAATAAAAATATTAATAATAATAATAATAATAATAATAATAATAATAATAATAAGTTTATTTCTTTGTAAAGGTTACAATGTGTAATTTCAATTTTAATTTGCTGAGTACAAAGATAGCCACTATCATGCCCAGGCATTTGCTAAGTACAAAGGTAGCCACTATCATGCCGAGACATTTGCTTACATAGTAATTATTACTTAAAACTAAACATAAGTAGCTGTTTTACTAATCTTGTTTGGACTTAATAAATCTTATGTATACTTAGTACAAAATCTAATTTACAAGGAATGTTGCAGGTGGTAATATTTTATGGAATGGCAGAATTAAAAGCCAAGAGGTCACGTGATGTTTACAAAGATAGCCACTATCATGCCCAGGCAAAGATAGCCACTATCATGCCCAGGCAAAGATACCCACTATCATGCCCAGGCATTTCGGGCAAACTAATCTTAATACATAGTAACTAAGATAATAGTACATAGTAATTATTACTTAAAACTAAACATAAAACAGTGGTTAGCTGTTTTACAATCTTGTTTGGACTTAATAAACCTTATGTATACTTAGTACAAAATCTAATTTACAAGGAATGCTGCAGGTGGTAATATTTTATGGAATGGCAGAATTAAAAGCCAGGAGGTCACGTGATAAAACTAGCTAGTAGATGTTTGGTTGATTTCTTTAATATTGTGAGATAAGATGATTTTTTAGCAGAGTCCTAAATTTATAAGTTGTCTGGGGATCCTTGACTTGTTCCTGTGTGTGTGTGTGTGTGTGTGTGTGTGTGTGTGTGTGTGTGTGTGTGTGTGTGTGTGTGTGTGTGTGTGTGTGTGTGTGTGTGTGTGTGTGTGTGTGTGTGTGTGTGTGTGTGTGTGTGTGTGTGTGTGTGTGTGTGTGTGTGTGTGTGTGTGTGTGTCTGTGTATGTATGTGATTACATACATATTAGTGTAAGAGGCGGTGAGTGTGTTTTACACGTGTGTGTGCGCGCGCGCACGTGCATAGTTCTGTGTCTGTATATATGTTGGTGAATCAAGAAGCTGTGTTTGTGAAAATGCGCAAATGAGAATAAAAGTAAGTGTGTGTGTGTAAGTAAGTTTGTTTAGGTACAGGTACACATAAAAACAGTTACACAAATTATTATACATAATAACATATGTGTAAATTACCCAGGATAACCCAAAAAACTCAGATAAAGTGACTTATTTCTACTGTGTCTAGTCTCGCAAATATATAAGATAAATAACTAAATAAAACTAAAAAAGTAGAACACTTATGTGAACACACAAGAACAGGTACATATGACACCAATATACAATAACACGTAGATATTACATTCATTTATACAAAATAACATGTTACACACGACACACAGTCCTCCACTAGTGTCTCAAACGTGTTCATCTTTATATATTTACATATTTCACATAGAATGTCGCTCACAAACACATTTAAACTGCTAAATAAGTTAAAAAAAAACTTGTTCTCAGTATAAATTCATAGTGTAACATAAGAGGAATTCCAAAATTGTAATTAATTAGCCCCCGAGGTGGCCGAGCTGTGTACGAGCTTCGTCTCGTCCAGCTGGTCTACGGTTCCAGGCTGTCTTGGTGGATGTAATTACTGGACGCAGTTTACTGTGTGTCCCCTCCAGTAATTCCACCTACCTGGACAGTCACTACCGTAGACCAGCTAGACAAGACCAAGTTTCCATTCAGCAAGGTCACTGAGGGTGGCAACCGCTGACTCTGGGGAAGTGGGGAAGGGAGTCCACTCAGTGACACAAGTGGATTCCTGGAGACACTGATCCGGGGAAGGCACCGCCGACCTTAGGTAAGTGGGGAAGGGGAAACATCCGGGAGCGAACGGATGGATTCCTGGATACATGAGCTTGGGGAAGGTTGTAGTTGAGGCTGACCTTAGGTAAGTGGGGAAGGGGAGACATCCGGGAGCGAACGGATGGATTCCTGGATACATAAACCTGGGAAAGGCATGAATACCAGCAGTTGAGGCTGACCTTGGGTAAGTGGTGAAGGGAAGACATCCGGCGGTAGACGGATCGATTCCTGGATACATGAACCTGGGTAAAGCAAGAATACCGCTGACTTTGGGGAAGTGGAGAAGGGATTTCCACCTGAGGTGACACCAAGTGGACTCCTGGAGACACTGATCCGGGGAAGGCACTGACCTAACTCGCTGACCTTAGGTAAGTGGGGAAGGGAAGACATCCGGGAGCGAGCGGATGGATTCCTGGATACATAAACTTGGGGAAGGTTGTTGTTGAGGCTAACCTTGGGTAAGTGGGGAAGGGGAGACATCTGGGAGCGAGCGGATGGATTCCTGGATACATGAACCTGGGGAAAGCATGAATACGTGCAGTTGAGGCTGACCTTGGGGAAGTGGGGAAGGGAAGACATCCGGCGGTAGACGGATCGATTCCTGGATACATGAACCTGGGTAAAGCAAGAATGGATACATGAACCTGGGTAAAGCAAGAATACCGCTGACTTTGGGGAAGTGGAGAAGGGATTTCCACCTGAGGTGACACCAAGTGGACTCCTGGAGACACTGATCTGGGGAAGGCACTGACCTAACTCGCTGACCTTAGGTAAGTGGGGAAGGGAAGACATCCGGGAGCGAGCGGATGGATTCCTGGATACATAAACTTGGGGAAGGTTGTTGTTGAGGCTAACCTTGGGTAAGTGGGGAAGGGGAGACATCCGGGAGCGAACGGATGGATTCCTGGATACATGAACTTGGGGAAAGCATGAATACATGCAGTTGATGCTGACCTTGGGGAAGTGGGGAAGGGAAGACATCTGGCGGTAGACGGATGGTTTCCTGGATACATGAACCTGGGGTAGGCATGAATACAGGTTGGTGAGGCTGACCTTGGGAAAGTGAGAAAGGGGAAACATCCGGCGGCGGACGGATGAATTCCTGGATACATAACCCTAGGGAAGGCTGAGGCTGGAAGGCAGAGAGAGAGAGGCGAGGCTGACCTTAGGGAAGTGAGGAAGGGTAGACATCCGGGGGCCCACGGATGGATTCCTGGACACATGAACCTGGGGAAGGCGAGGGGGGGGGGCGGACCTTAAAGACGAACCACTGGCCTCCACGTGGCAAGGTCTGGTAACTCAGAGATAACTCTGAGGCTGACAGTGGTCGCAAATTATTAATGTTATTATAATTCAAGATTTGCTAATTTGGATTCAAAAGCGTCTACCAGGGTGGTATTATTTCCACTCCAGCCACTCTCATAGGAGCCACGGTAGTGTTCTTATTTTGTTCATTCACCGGAGTTAACATTAATAAAAATAACATTAATAAAAATATTGTTCTTATTTTTGATTAACACAACAGAGATAACATTGCAACAACTAGAAATGGCAGTAATATATGTTTGAGAGTCGTTGAGCGATGTGAAGATGACAGGTCTCCTGGGTACACATGTCTGGTACTCTAACATAACGTAGGTCATCTGGAAAAGACCCGGGCCGGGACAATACCGTGGGTGTTGCTGGAGTGAGACCCAACAGTTAGGTGTCTTCAATCAAAAACGTTTCGCCTACACAGTAGGCTTCTTCAGTTTAATATAGAGGCAGCAGCAGAGGCAGTGAATGTAAGGCTGATGTAATTATCCCAGAAAGGTATCCCCGTGATCCCAGAAAGGTATCCCCGTGATCCCAGAAAGGTATCCCCGTGATCCCAGAAAGGTATCCCCGTGATCCCAGAAAGGTATCCCCGTGATCCCAGAAAGGTATCCCCGTGATCCCAGAAAGGTATCCCCGTACTGCATAAACCTTATTGTTCATCTCTGTTGCTGTACATTTTTTCTTTGCTACTGTACTGCATTTCTGTACTGCACTCTACCGTTCTTTTGTTTTAATTTTCTGTACTGGTCGTCTCTGTTACTGTACTCATTCTTCTGTGTTACTGTACTGGTCTTCTCTGTTACTGTACTGGTCTTCTCTGTTACTGAACTATATTTGTTCTTCTGTGTGTCTGTACTGGTCTTCTGTGCTACCAGTGTCAGGGGAACGCCTTCCTATTGAACAAAAGAAAGGAAAAATAACAAATGAATAACTTGATGGATAATAATTATGTTTTTCTAAGGATTTTAATTAAAAATAAATAAAATAAATATTGGCCGCTGTGGTTCCAGTAGGATGTTGGGACATGAGAATCTTATGCCCAGGATGGTCTTCTGATGATGTTTTAGAAGAAATGGTGTTGGTTATCCTGGGTGGCGGTGTTCGTCCCATGTTCTGAAAATCCTGTCACTACTTGGTTGTATCACCACAATTCAGATTTTAGAGGTGAGGAGTCGTAATGTCCCACTACGTCCTGTAGACAGGGATCTTGCTCCAATTAACTAGCGTCTACCCTGGTTGACCAGGTCAGCAGCAGAGCTGATAATAAAGAAAACACTGGTTATATAAGTGTTAAATAAGTATGACATTGAAGAAAGACAAAGGCTGGTATTCTACTTCAATGTCATGACTTGTAACCAGGTAAATTAGTATCAATGAACAGAAATACTCCTTGTAGATCACCGTACCTGATCATGAGAAGAGTGGAGGTGAAGTTATTCTTCAAACTTCAACCCACACCAGGTAAGGTTAATACTACCAGGAATAGAAATTAAAGCAACTCAGACGCTAGGAACTGAAGTTTAGCCTCTGCCCACTAGATGGAAGAGTGGGCGGTAACACGCTAGTGGTTCCTGGGTGTCTGAACAACCATACCTCCCACTTTTTTAATGTTTTTTTTCCTCAAAATATCCCCTTTCCTAAACTTATAGTCGGAAGCAGTATGTTAAGTTACAGAGGGAAAAGTACTATGTACACCCTCGGTTCAGCCAATCTGAGAAGTGGTTTTCCGAGTCATATATATATATATGAACAACTTTAAACTTATAAGACTGGATAGCCCATCTTAAGAGTCGGCTACTTGAACCTTTGAAGTTTTCCAGGTACATCAGTGGCTTGCGATCTGTTTCAAGCACAAAGGGTTTTCCATATAAGTAGTAGTTGAACCCACTTACACCCCATACCAATGCATAACATTCCTTCTCCACAGTGGAGTAGTTTTCTTCCCTCGCAGAAGCTTCTTACTGGTGGAAGATATAGGGAAGTGAATCTCATCATAATACTGTAGTGGAACAGCCCCGAGTCCTGAATGGAAGGCATCCGTTTGGAGACAAAAGACTTTATTAATAACTGGTAATTTTAGAACAGGAGGATTGGAAAGTATTCTTTACTTTGTTCGAAGCTTTCTACAGCCTCTTCAGAACAAACAAGAGGTTCCTTTACATACTTTTTAAATAGTCTGTGAGAATGGAAGTCAGACCTTTTAAATTATGTACAAAAATTCTCTTTTGAAATTTACTGACCCAAGGAAACTTCTTAGCAATTTTGTTTTGTAGTTAGGAAGGAGCTTTCTAGAACTGCTTTCGTCTTGTTAGGAAGAGGTGATAAATTACTGTCAGAAATAATAAACCCGAGGTATTGTACTTTGAAATAGCCAAGAAAACACTTCTGTGGTTTGATTGTAAGGCAATGAGCTCTTAGTCTTTTTAAAACCAGCGACAGTGTAGTAAGATGATCCTCCCAGACATAAATCATGATGTAAATATTATCGAAATACACTGAAACATTCTTGAGGTCAGAAAGGAATATTCTCATAAGCCGGATATACGTGGCACACGCGGTGACCAAGCCGTAAGGCACTGTGCGATATTGCATTAGGGAAAGCCGTGTATGGTTTAGAGTCTAGGTGTAATGACACTTGATGGTACGCTTGTGAGATGTCTAATTCAGAGAAAAATTTACAAGTCATGATCGATTACCGGCATGGGCTCAACGTCCCATTTAGTGATAACATTTAATAACGAAAATCTTGAGCCAGTCGGTAAGAATTGTCTGATTTCTTAACCATGACAACTGCTGAACAGAAAGCTGATTTAGAAGGTTCTATGATATTTAACTTTAAGAGTTTGTCAACTTCGTTATCAAATGTTTTCCGTAAGTGAACCGCAACAGGATAGATTTCCCGTCTTACTGGTTCATGAGACAGAAAAAGAGGCCAGCAATCCTACCATCATGCAAAACAGTTACAGGTTTCCGCTTCACAGTCATCTGGCAGGACGGTAGTACTCCCCTGGGTGGTTGCTGTCTACCAACCTACTATGTATATATATATATATATATATATATATATATATATATATATATATATATAATTTATATAGATATATAGATATATATATATACAATATATATATATAAATATATATATATATATATATATATATATATATATATATATATATATATATATATATATATATATAATTTATATACATATATACATATATATATATACATTATATATATATACATATATATATGTACACATATATATATGTACACATATACATATATATATATACATATATATATATATATATATATATATATATATATATATATATATATACATATATATATATATATATATATATATATATATATATATATATATATATATATATATATATATATATACATATATATATATATATATATATATATATATATATATATATATATATATATATATATATATATATATATAATATATATATATATATATAATGTATATATGTCAGCATAGTTGCTGATCCCTGTATTCCCTGTATTATATAGCATAGCATATTAGTATCATCCATGTGCTTTAGATACGAGATCCCTTGTAGGCCTGTGGCTTTGTGTGACGTCACGGGATGCACATGTGTAGGCTCATACCTCTGCCCCGCTCTCACTCGGCGGCAGACCATTCAGCAGACAGGCAAGGCAGCTGGGCTCCATCCCTCACCATCTCAGTCTGACAATATAGTTACCATCCAACAAGTGTGTCTACCTTCAACCTACGATATCTCCATTTAAGAACCCTTACGATAAATGGTGGCATCAGAGGGCCTGTAATTCTGACGATTACAGCGATTTCTGGAGATAAATTTCGACCAGCAAGACGGCCATTTCGTGTCACCAGTAGGCCTACCGAGGTTCACCCCAGCCAGCTACCTCAAGTCAGCTACTCGCCCAAGCTCCTACCAGCTTCTACATTATTCACTGGTCAGTCTCTTTGTATTAGTGTTTATCTGCTTATTTGCATCACTCCCGAGGGGTTGACCCGAGTTTGCAAAATAAGCCAGCTTCCAGTCTGTGGTGGGGGAGTCAGAACAACCGAGCCCAGTCGAGCCTAGTCTACTCCATCCAATTATTTTGCCTGCCAAGCCAGCTTCCACCCCTGCTGTGCTCATCGTGTGAAGTTATCAAGCTATTCTGTGTGAAGGGTTAAGATAAGCCAGCTAGTAACTAACCCAGGTGTCTTACCCCAGTACTCGAGCAAGCCACGTGAGTAGTCTTCATCGCTTGTGATTCAAGCTCCAAGCATTCTGAGTGCTCTTTTTCATCCTTGTGGTGTTGTAGTATTTCGTGGGTTTATTTTAAGCCAGCCGGCTTAGAATTATCTTCGCGGCAGTGTGGGTGTTCTCAGTGAGGCTTACGACGTTCAACCCATAAGCCCAGCCACTCACGATCACGTGTGTCGCACCATTGCCGGTCTCAGCCCTGTTAACCCACAAACCCAACTACAGTCAGCCATTACACACTCACCTACTTCATCAGTGTTTTGGTGCACTGCTAAGGGTTGTAGCACCATATTTTAAGGACCACATAGGGGGTCAAGAGCTAGAGTGTGTTCGCGCCACCTTTATAAAGCCTCCTGTGTGTGTCTATCGCCGATGTAAGCGCAATTCTACGATCACCTGTGCAGAGGACAGCAGCAAGACGATATAAACAATCCATCAACAAATCCATTCACCAAGTCGTTACAGCGATAATATTTTTTTTTTCATAGAGACATTTGCGAGTGTTGAGACATTTTTTTTTCTATGTTCCCAGTGATTTTTCTCTTAGTGACATTCAGTGACTCTTGATCAGACTCAGTGTTTATCATGTACTGATTGCATTAATTTCTTTTAATCTCCTTAATTCAGTGTTAATTTTCGTGCATTATCTTATGTCTGTTGTGTTGTGTATCTTTTTATACACTTGAAGTAAGTACTTAGTGTTTTTCCTTTGTTGTGTGTGCAACATATGAGCAGTATAGAACTTGTGTTTACACTTCAGAATCACCTTGTGTTCTCAGTATTCCAGTGAAGTATTTCAGTAATTTTTTTCACCTCATATTCTGCATCACAACTCAGTGTTGTCTGTTATTTCTTTTTTCTTCCCAGCATTTGTGTATTTTTGTTTTGTTCCCTGTGTGTTGAACATTTTTGTGTTCATATTCTTTCATTTAGCCAGTGTCTAATTTGTCTTATTTCCACAGACAATAGTGCCATTATTTTGTGCAAGCAAGAAATCATTTTTTACAAAATTTTTCACACATCAAGTTTCTTTGCAAGAAATCCCAGTATTGTGTTATATTGATGTGTTGTGTTCTGCATCACTGTAAGTCTTCAAACTTTTTTTGTTATGTGTTTTTAGCACCTATTATTTTTCATGTTTTATTGAACAAATTCACTCTTAGTGCAATTTTTAAGTTTTCCTTTTAAAGTAAATTGTTCTTTTGCTTGTTAAGTGTTGTTTAAGTGCAGTTAAGAGTTAAAGTGTTCATTCCTTGATATATTTTTTTTCTTGTGTGTGTAATAATTTTTTTTATTATTGCACATTGACTCATTTTGCAATAATTCTTGTGCAAATATTGTGTTGCTATTAAAGTTTCCTTGCAGAAAATTTTATGAAGTACTTGTTGATTAGCAATTGTTAATTTGATATATTGCTACAGTTTATTACAGTGCAGTTTCTTATGCTCTGTTCTGTGCATAGTATTTTATTCTGTCTGTGTCATTTTATTTTTATTTCAGTGAATTGTGTGTCTGTTTTAATTTTTGCACAAGTTTATTGAGTCCATTTTATCATTTTATTGTGTATTTCCTTGTTGCATTGAAAGTAAAGACAACTCACTGTGCCATTTATTCAATTTAAAGTAAAAGTTGAGCAAATTAGATTTGAGTAAAGTACAAGTTCTCTTGATTTTCAGTGTTGTTTGTTAAGTTGCATATTTTTCTTGTGTGAGTTCTTTGCTTACTGTGTAACCTGTCAATTTTTAATTACTTATGCAGAATTGTTAAGCATTTTCTTCCACTTAAGCTTATTGTGTTATTCTCTCTATTTTTCTTTAATTATGCCCTTCAGTATTTTCACTGAGAAGATGTCCCAGTCACTTTTGAACGTTCACTTAGTGTATCATTCCAGTCAAAGTCAATATGAATCAGTCCACAGTACCAACATTCCCTTACTGACTGAAAGACAATATCTAGCCCTTGAGCAATGTGTTTGTTCTCACAGCTTGTATCTGAGATTTGTTAAAGTGCTGCGAAATGTGAAGTTCAGATTAAGTTCCTATAGATCCGTGAATTACTTACTAACGTAGCCGAGCGGTCAGGCACTAGTAACTCTGTCACTCCTGTCTGTGTTCCACCTACACCTTCAGACTTGCAGGATAGTGTTCCGTTGCCTCAAGTGTCCGGGGACACTCAGACTGCCTTGAGTGCACAGCCTATCCCTGCAATGACTGCTAGTTCGAGTAGTAGTTTCTCCACAGGGGATGCCTTGTCAGAAAACGATTACTTGCAACTAGTAATGCCATCTCTTGTTGATGTGACATGCTGTCTGCAGAAAGACGTCTCTGTTACAGCTAGTGT
>NW_027196401.1:35000-92985 GCF_038502225.1 Cherax quadricarinatus
CCTGGAGCTCATGGCACTCACAACATCCTGGAGCTCATGGCACTCACAACATCCTGGAGTTCATGGCACTCACAACATCCTGCAGCTTATGGCACTCACAACATCCTGGAGCTCATGGCACTCACAACATCCTGGTGCTCATGGCACTCACAACATCCACTCACAACATCCAGGAGATCATTGCACTCACAACATCCTGGAGCTCATGGCACTCACAACATCCAGGAGATCATTGCACTCACAACATCCTGGAGCTCATGGCACTCACAACATCCAGGAGATCATTGCACTCACAACATCCTGGAGCTCATGGCACTCACAACATCCTGGAGCTCATGGCACTCACAACATCCTGGAGGTCATGTCACTCACAACATCCTGGAGGTCATGTCACTCACAACATCCTGGAGGTCATGTCACTCACAACATCCTGGAGGTCATGTCACTCACAACATCCTGGAGGTCATGTCACTCACAACATCCTGGAGGTCATGTCACTCACAACATCCTGGAGGTCATGTCACTCACAACATCCTGGAGGTCATGTCACTCACAACATCCTGGAGGTCATGTCACTCACAACATCCTGGAGGTCATGTCACTCACAACATCCTGGAGGTCATGTCACTCACAACATCCTGGAGGTCATGTCACTCACAACATCCTGGAGGTCATGTCACTCACAACATCCTGGAGGTCATGTCACTCACAACATCCTGGAGGTCATGTCACTCACAACATCCTGGAGGTCATGTCACTCACAACATCCTGGAGGTCATGTCACTCACAACATCCTGGAGGTCATGTCACTCACAACATCCTGGAGGTCATGTCACTCACAACATCCTGGAGGTCATGTCACTCACAACATCCTGGAGGTCATGTCACTCACAACATCCTGGAGGTCATGTCACTCACAACATCCTGGAGGTCATGTCACTCACAACATCCTGGAGGTCATGTCACTCACAACATCCTGGAGGTAATGTCACTCACAACATCCTGGAGGTCATGTCACTCACAACATCCTGGAGGTCATGTCACTCACAACATCCTGGAGGTCATGTCACTCACAACATCCTGGAGGTCATGTCACTCACAACATCCTGGAGGTCATGTCACTCACAACATCCTGGAGGTCATGTCACTCACAACATCCTGGAGGTCATGTCACTCACAACATCCTGGAGGTCATGTCACTCACAACATCCTGGAGGTCATGTCACTCACAACATCCTGGAGGTCATGTCACTCACAACATCCTGGAGGTCATGTCACTCACAACATCCTGGAGGTCATGACACTCACAACATCCTGGAGGTCATGACACTCACAACATCCTGGAGGTCATGTCACTCACAACATCCTGGAGGTCATGTCACTCACAACATCCTGGAGGTCATGTCACTCACAACATCCTGGAGGTCATGTCACTCACAACATCCTGGAGGTCATGTCACTCACAACATCCTGGAGGTCATGTCACTCACAACATCCTGGAGGTCGTGTCACTCACAACATCCTGGAGGTCATGTCACTCACAACATCCTGGAGGTCATGTCACTCACAACATCCTGGAGGTCATGACACTCACAACATCCTGGAGGTCATGTCACTCACAACATCCTGGAGGTCATGACACTCACAACATCCTGGAGGTCATGTCACTCACAACATCCTGGAGGTCATGTCACTCACAACATCCTGGAGGTCATGTCACTCACAACATCCTGGAGGTCATGTCACTCACAACATCCTGGAGGTCATGTCACTCACAACATCCTGGAGGTCATGTCACTCACAACATCCTGGAGGTCATGTCACTCACAACATCCTGGAGGTCATGTCACTCACAACATCCTGGAGGTCATGTCACTCACAACATCCTGGAGGTCATGTCACTCACAACATCCTGGAGGTCATGTCACTCACAACATCCTGGAGGTCATGTCACTCACAACATCCTGGAGGTCATGTCACTCACAACATCCTGGAGGTCATGTCACTCACAACATCCTGGAGGTCATGTCACTCACAACAACCTGGAGGTGATGTCACTCACAACATCCTGGAGGTCATGTCACTCACAACATCCTGGAGGTCATGTCACTCACAACATCCTGGAGGTCATGTCACTCACAACATCCTGGAGGTCATGTCACTCACAACATCCTGGAGGTCATGTCACTCACAACATCCTGGAGGTCATGTCACTCACAACATCCTGGAGGTCATGTCACTCCTCTGTTACTTTACACCAGAATCTCTATACGATTTTCCTTTGTTTCAAAATAAATCAATTGAACTTCTACACAAGCTTCAAACACAGAGATTTAATATAGTTAACATTTATTATATTACTAAAAACTACATAATGGTGTGTCAGACCTAAGTTCAGTCAGACATTATCATCAGGTATACGTAACAACTTAAACAATGAGATAATTTAAAACATACTAAAGTGTTCAATAACATTCGTGTTGTAAAATATACTACGATTAATACATCATAGTACTTGGCAGTATAAAGTAATACTGGGAGAAATTAACTAAGAAACAACCTTGCAGGAGCAATCAATAATTTTTTTTTTTTTACCAAAAGATGGCGTCTCCCGAGTTGGTACATTTTATATTTGTCCCAGAAAGTTTTATTTGCTGTGTGTGAGGGTGAAAGTTTTCCCTGTCAATATAGAGGAGGTGAGAGAAGTAATGTTGTGATGTGTATATTATTTATAGCTGCTCTTCACTTTTCTGAAGGTAATTTAATTATTTTTTGCTCATTGTCTCATCTAACAATGTCTCATACTTCCCACATTCTTACATCACTAACAGTGTCTCATACTTCCCACATTCTTACATCACTAACAGTGTCTCATACTTCCCACATTCTTACATCACTAACAGTGTCTCATACTTCCCACATTCTTACATCACTAGCAGTGTCTCAGACTTCCCACATTCTTACATCACTAACAGTGTCTCAGACTTCCCACATTCTTACATCACTAACAGTGTCTCAGACTTCCCACATTCTTACATCACTAACAGTGTCTCATACTTCCGACATTCTTACATCACTAACAGTGTCTCATACTTCCCACATTCTTACATCACTAACAGTGTCTCAGACTTCCCACATTCTTACATCACTAACAATGTCTCAGACTTCCCACATTCTTACATCATTAACAGTGTCTCAGACTTCCCACATTCTTACATCACTAACAGTGTCTCAGACTTCCCACATTCTTACATCACTAACAGTGTCTCATACCTCCCACATTCTTACATCACTAACAATGTCTCAGACTTCATCGACAATTCTTACATCGTACATCGCTAACAATGTCTCACTTCCCACATTCTTACATCACTAACAGTGTCTCAGACTTCAGACATTCTTACATCACTAACAGTGTCTCAGACTTCCCACATTCTTACATCACTAACAATGTCTCCCTTCCCACATTCTTACATCACTAACAATGTCTCACTTCCCACATTCTTACATCACAAACAGTGTCTCAGACTTCCGACATTCTTACATGTCTAACAATGTCTCAAACTTCCCACATTCTTACATCACTAACAATGTCTCAGACTTCCCACATTCTTACATCACTAACAATGTCTCAGACTTCCGACATTCTTACATCACTAACAATGTCTCAGACTTCCGACATTCTTACACCACTGACAATGTCTCAGACTTCCACATTCTTACATCACTAACAATGTCTCAGACTTCCGACATTCTTACATCACTAACAATGTCTCAGACTTCAGACATTCTTACATCACTAACAATGTCTCAGACTTCCGACATTCTTACATCACTAACAATGTCTCAGACTTCCCACATTCTTACATCTCTGACAGTGTCTCATACTTCCCACATTCTTACATCTCTAACAATGTCTCAGACTTCCCACATTCTTACATCACTAACAATGTCTCAGACTTCCCACATTCTTACATCACTAACAATGTCTCAGACTTCCTACATTCTTACATCACTAACAATGTCTCAGACTTCCAACATTCTTACATCACTAACAATGTCTCAGACTTCCGACATTCTTACATCACTAACAATGTCTCAGACTTCCCACATTCTTACATTACTGACAATGTTTCAGAATTCCGACATTCTTACATCTCTGACAATGTCTCAGACTTCCGACATTCTTACATCTCTGACAATGTCTCAGACTTCCGACATTCTTACATCTCTGACAATGTCTCAGACTTCCGACATTCTTACATCACTGACAATGTCTGAGACTTCCGACATTCTTACATCTCTGACAATGTCTCAGACTTCCGACATTCTTACATCTCTGACAATGTCTCAGACTTCCGACATCTTACATCTCTGACAATGTCTCAGACTTCCGACATTCTTACATCTCTGACAATGTCTCAGACTTCCGACATTCTTACATCTCTGACAATGTCTCAGACTTCCGACATCTTACATCACTGACAATGTCTCAGACTTCCGACATTCTTACATCTCTGACAATGTCTCAGACTTCCGACATTCTTACATCTCTGACAATGTCTCAGACTTCCGACATTCTTACATCACTGACAATGTCTCAGACTTCCGACATCTTACATCTCTGACAATGTCTCAGACTTCCAACATTCTTACATCACTGACAATGTCTCAGACTTCCGACATCTTACATCTCTGACAATGTCTCAGACTTCCGACATTCTTACATCTCTGACAATGTCTCAGACTTCCGACATTCTTACATCTCTGACAGTGTCTCAGACTTCCGACATTCTTACATCTCTTACAATGTCTCAGACTTCCGATATTCTTACATCACTGACAATGTCTCAGACTTCCGACATTCTTACATCTCTGACAATGTCTCAGACTTCCGACATTCTTACATCACTGACAATGTCTCAGACTTCCGACATTCTTACATCTCTGACAATGTCTCAGACTTCCGACATTCTTACATCTCTGACAATGTCTCAGACTTCCGTCATTCTTACATTACTGACAATGTCTCAGAATTCCGACATTCTTACATCTCTGACAATGTCTCAGACTTCCGACATTCTTACATCTCTGACAATGTCTCAGACTTCCGACATTCTTACATCTCTGACAATGTCTCAGACTTCCGACATTCTTACATCACTGACAATGTCTCAGACTTCCGACATCTTACATCTCTGACAATGTCTCAGACTTCCAACATTCTTACATCACTGACAATGTCTCAGACTTCCGACATCTTACATCTCTGACAATGTCTCAGACTTCCGACATTCTTACATCTCTGACAATGTCTCAGACTTCCGACATTCTTACATCTCTGACAGTGTCTCAGACTTCCGACATTCTTACATCTCTGACAATGTCTCAGACTTCCGACATTCTTTCATCACTGACAATGTCTCAGACTTCCGACTTTCTTACATCACTGACAATGTCTCAGACTTCCGACATCTTACATCTCTGACAATGTCTCAGACTTCCGACATCTTACGTCTCTGACAATGTCTCAGACTTCCAACATCTTACATCACTGACAATGTCTCAGACTTCCGACATCTTACGTCTCTGACAATATCTCAGACTTCCGACATCTACATCACTGACAATGTCTCAGACTTCCAACATCTTACATCACTGACAATGTCTCAGACTTCCGACATCTTACGTCTCTGACAATGTCTCAGACTTCCGACATTCTTACATCACTGACAATGTCTCAGACTTCCGACATCTTACGTCTCTGACAATGTCTCAGACTTCCGACATCTTACGTCTCTGACAATGTCTCAGACTTCCGACATCTTACATCTCTGACAATGTCTCAGACTTCCAACATCTTACATCACTGACAATGTCTCAGACTTCCGACATCTTACGTCTCTGACAATGTCTCAGACTTCCGACATCTTACATCACTGACATTGTCTCAGACTTCCAACATCTTACATCACTGACAATGTCTCAGACTTCCGACATCTTACGTCTCTGACAATGTCTCAGACTTTCGACATCTTACATCACTGACAATGTCTCAGACTTCCAACATCTTACATCACTGACAATGTCTCAGACTTCCGACATCTTACGTCTCTGACAATGTCTCAGACTTCCGACATCTTACGTCTCTGACAATGTCTCAGACTTCCGACATTCTTACATCACTGACAATGTCTCAGACTTCCGACATCTTACGTCTCTGACAATGTCTCAGACTTCCGACATCTTACATCACTGACAATGTCTCAGACTTCCGACATCTTACGTCTCTGACAATGTCTCAGACTTCCGACATCTTACGTCTCTGACAATGTCTCAGACTTCCGACATCTTACATCACTGACAATGTCTCAGACTTCCGACATCTTACATCACTGACAATGTCTCAGACTTCCAACATCTTACATCACTGACAATGTCTCAGACTTCCGACATCTTACGTCTCTGACAATGTCTCAGACTTCCGACATCTTACATCACTGACAATGTCTCAGACTTCCGACCTCTTACATCTCTGACAATGTCTCAGACTTCCGACATCTTACATCTCTGACAATGTCTCAGACTTCCGACATTCTTACATCTCTGACAATGTCTCAGACTTCCGACATCTTACATCACTGACAATGTCTCAGACTTCCGACATCTTGCATCTCTGACAATGTCTCAGACTTCCGACATCTTACATCTCTGACAATGTCTCAGACTTCCGACATCTTACATCACTGACAATGTCTCAGACTTCCGACATCTTACATCACTGACAATGTTTCAGACTTCCGACATCTTACATCTCTGACAATGTCTCAGACTTCCGACATCTTACATCACTGACAATGTCTCAGACTTCCGACATCTTACATCACTGACAATGTCTCAGACTTCCGACATCTTACATGTCTGACAATGTCTCAGACTTCCGACATCTTACATCACTGACAATGTCTCAGACTTCCGACATCTTACATCACTGACAATGTCTCAGACTTCCGACATCTTACATCTCTGACAATGTCTCAGACTTCCGACATCTTACATCACTGACAATGTCTCAGACTTCCGACATCTTACATCACTGACAATGGATGTCTTGAATAAACTGTAAAACGCATTTAACATCTTTTATTGTCATCTATAGGTTCCTTAATTTAATTTGAGCAGTCGTTTGAGAACACATGCATGTGTATATGTTGCATTCAATATGGAATGAGGAGTGTTTGAGTGCATGTTTCATGCTCATGTGTGTACTCACCTATTTATGGTTGCAAGGGTCGAGAATCAGCTCCTGGCCCCTCCACTTCAACCGCTTCTGGGTTCTCTCTCTCCCTGCTCCATGAGCTTAATCATATCTCGTCTTAAAACTATGCATGGTTCCTTCCTTCATTACATCTCTTGCCAGACTGTTCCACTTCGTGACAACTCTATGGCTGAAGAAATACTTCCAAACATTCCTTTGACTTATCTGAGTTTTCAGCTTCCGATTTTGACCCCTTGTTTCTGAGTCCCATCTCTGGAACATCTTGTCCCTGTCCACCTTATCTATTCCTCGAAGTATTTTGTATGTTGTTATCATGTCTTCCCTAACCCTCCTGTCCTCCAGTGTCGCCAGGCCGATTTCCCTTAACTCTGGAACTAGTCTTGTTGCAAACTTTTGCACTTTCTCTAATTTCTTGAAGTGCATGACCAGGTATGGTTCCAAACGGGTTTTGTGTGTGTGTGTGTGTGTGTGTGTGTGTGTGTGTGTGTGTGTGTGTGTGTGTGTGTGTGTGTGTGTGTGTGTGTGTGTGTGTGTGTGTGTGTACAAAGATTATTATTTTCAGACCAGTCATTTAGATTGACAGTTTTAATACGCGTGTCCTGCCCATCCATTGTCCGGCAGTCAATAAAGATTACAGACGAGGAATAAAGAATAAAAAATACATACAGTATTTACCTGTTAATTAAATTTACGTTGTTGAGAAAAAGTGATATGTATTTAGAATCAGCGTTCCAAATATTTGTCACATTACGAAGGCCTAGGTCATGAAAATGAAGAAATTTGGGATATTTAACTCTACGGATGTAACTACCCAGGTTTGACTATCTTCCATCAACACTGAGAGCACTGTGTTACCAGTGTAAGTAAGTTTATTCAGGTATACACAAATACAGTTACATAGAATTATCATACATAGCAGCATATGTGTAGAGAACCTACGATAACCCAAAAAAGTCAGAGTGACTTATTTCCATTGTTGTCTTTTACAGTGATGTGTTTACCGCTGTTATTGTCACTGTCAGCACTGTTGAGATCACTGTGCTATCAGTGATGTGTTTTCCACTGTTGGTTATTGTCACTGTCAGCACTGTTGAGAGCACTGTGCTACCAGTGCTGTGTTTACCACTGTTGGTTATTGTCACTGTCAGCACCACTGAGAGCAATGTGCTACCACTGTTGGTTATTGTCACTGTCAGCAACACTGAGAGCAATGTGCTACCACTGTTGGTTATTGTCACTGCCAGCAACACTGAGAGCAATGTGCTACCACTGTTGGTTATTGTCACTGTCAGCAACACTGAGAGCACTGTGCTACCACTGATGTGTTTGCCATTGTTATTGTCACTGTCAGCACCGCTGAGAACACTGTGCTACCAGTGATGTGTTTACGACTGTTAATGTCACTGTCAACACCGCTGAGAGCACTGTGCTACCAGTGATGCATTTACCACTGTTGGTTTTTGTCACTGTTCGCACTGTTGAGAGCACTGTGCTACCAGTGATGTGTTTACCACTGCAGGTTATTGTCACTGTTAGCACCACTGAAAGCACTGTGCTACCAATGATGTGTTTACCATTGCTATTGTCACTGTCAGCACCGCTGAGAACACTGTGCTACCAGTGTTGTGCTTACCACTGTTGGTTATTGTCACCGTCAGCACCGACTAGTATACAGTTAAACTCCCCTCCACATAGATCACGAATCAGTAGAACAACAAATTCATCCTCATTAATTTCATTTAATGCTGCCGCCGTTTTGTCCACAACTTTATCGTTTAAGGATTGTAACAAAATCCTACTCGAGTTTTCAATTGGAGAATACTGAGCATTTTGTGTTCAAGGGTTTATTGAGTGTCAGGGAGGCTAATCCTTTTTGATGTAATGAGAAGTTTTCGTCCGGACATAACATTCACAAAGAAAACAACAACACTTAGTGTAGCCTAGATGCAGTACAATCAAAACAGCAGCAACTTCATTCGCCATAAAGCTGCCATTGATGTTTGTTATAGCTTATGTAGTTCTTAATGTACTTTATGTTGTCATATACTTTATGTTGTCATATATAACCAATTGGAATTGTTTTCAAAATGTTGCCAACGTGTAACAAGCAGCGTTTACAAGATGAATCAATGGACAGTCTTTACTAATGAGGATTATGATATACTTTTTGTTGCCACGGACCATCGATGTGGTTACAAGCTACAGGGTCACCTTCCATGGTGACGCATGGACTGTAATCTTTTTGAAGGTCTCGAAACTTACACTAACATCATCGGTGAGGAGATTCCACTGTTGCAGTCTGGAGCCCAACAGTTCGTTCTTCCTCTGTGATAGTTCAGAATCTCTGATAAGGTCGTTTAATATCATGTGCAGTTTGAAAGATGTCAGTTTATGAATACATTCAGGGTCTTTTTAATTGAAGACTCACAAATTTCGCAGGATCCGTCATCCTTCTCCTCCTCTGACTCAAGGAAGAATGAGTTTGGGGGTTCAACAATGGACAGTCCTTGTCCGTGAGGTACGTATAGCAGAGTCTATATTAAGATATTGTGCAGCCCACTTTTGTTTCTTTTACAAATAACTCTCCTGACCGGAGGTACCAAGCAGAAGGATCAGTTGCTTACATAATCACTTGACTTCCTCCACACGTGTGACACGGTAAAAAAAACAATACATTTCCTATTCCGATTCAACTACTGATAAAGGTTTGTTGTCCATACAGAGCAGTATATGTGAGGCGCCCAGCTCTTAACCTGATCTCCAATTTTACAGTCAAAATATAGGTGATATACTTTCTTAATTATAGAAGTTATAACAATTTTGCGAGGGAAAAGTCAGATCTGCACAAATATAACATAAGGTATATATACTGTTTACGCAGCTATGGGGCATCTTTTTCCAAATTTACCTGAAAAAGTCAACATCCATAGCAAATAATAAATTGAGTTTGACACGCCACCACTGCACGACTTATGGGAGTGTACTGAAATACTCTACTAAGTTGATATAATATCTGAATTCTGAGTTAATCAACTGTATTTTGTCGTCAACTTGCCTTAAATACAAGCGGTGTCCCAATCAAAGAAAGTTGCATAATTGGTGGTCCTGTCAGCACAAGACCGTCATATAATTGGTGGTCCTGTCAACACAAGACCGTCACATAATTGGTGGTCCTGTCAGCACAAGACCGTCACATAATTGGTGGTCCTGTCAACACAAGACCGTCACATAATTGGTGGTCCTGTCAGCACAAGACCGTCACATAATTGGTGGTCCTGGCAGCACAAGACCGTCATATAATTGGTGGTCCTGTCACCACAAGAACGTCACATAATTGGTGGTCCTGGCAGCACAAGACTGTCATATAATTGGTGGTCCTGGCAGCACAAGACCGTCATATAATTGGTGGTCCTGGCAGCACAAGACCGTCACATAATTGGGGGTCCTGGCAGCACAAGACCGTCACATAATTGGTGGTCCTGTCAACACAAGACCGTCACATAATTGGTGGTCCTGTCAGCACAAGACCGTCACATAATTGGTGGTCCTGTCAGCACAAGACCGTCACATAATTGGTGGTCCTGTCAGCACAAGTCCGTCACATAATTGGTGGTCCTGTCAACACAAGACCGTCACATAATTGGTGGTCCTGTCAACACAAGACCGTCACATAATTGGTGGTCCTGTCAGCACAAGACCGTCACATAATTGGTGGTCCTGTCAGCACAAGACCGTCACATAATTGGTGGTCCTGGCAGCACAAGACCGTCACATAATTGGTGGTCCTGGCAGCACAAGACCGTCACATAATTGGTGGTCCTGTCAGCACAAGACCGTCACATAATTGGTGGTCCTGGCAGCACAAGACCGTCACATAATTGGTGGTCCTGTCAACACAAGACCGTCACATAATTGGTGGTCCTGTCAGCACAAGACCGTCACATAATTGGTGGTCCTGTCAGCACAAGACCGTCACATAATTGGTGGTCCTGTCAGCACAAGTCCGTCACATAATTGGTGGTCCTGTCAACACAAGACCGTCACATAATTGGTGGTCCTGTCAACACAAGACCGTCACATAATTGGTGGTCCTGTCAGCACAAGACCGTCACATAATTGGTGGTCCTGTCAGCACAAGACCGTCACATAATTGGTGGTCCTGTCAGCACAAGACCGTCACATAATTGGTGGTCCTGGCAGCACAAGACCGTCACATAATTGGTGGTCCTGTCAACACAAGACCGTCACATCATCACTTACAAAAAATAAGAAAATTGATTAAAAAACAACTGCAGATCAGAAATGTGGAAAATTTCAAGTGTTGTTTTAAACACTCACACATTGTGAAATTATTTAAAATTACATAATGTGTGATTATATATACCAACCTCACGTCCCATATCAAGGGTAACAGTAACCTCACGTCCCATATCAAGGGTAACAGTAACCTCACGTCCTATATCAAGGGTAACAGTAACCTCACGTCCCATATCAAGGGTAACAGTAACCTCACGTCCCATATCAAGGGTAACAGTAACCTCACGTCCCATATCAAGGGTAACAGTAACCTCACGTCCCATATCAAGGGTAACAGTAACCTCACGTCCCATATCAAGGGTAACAGTAACCTCACGTCCCATATCAAGGGTAACAGTAACCTCACGTCCCATATCAAGGGTAACAGTAACCTCACGTCCCATATCAAGGGTAACAGTAACCTCACGTCCCATATCAAGGGTAACAGTAACCTCACGTCCCATATCAAGGGTAACAGTAACCTCACGTCCCATATCAAGGGTAACAGTAACCTCACGTCCCATATCAAGGGTAACAGTAACCTCACGTCCCATATCAAGGGTAACAGTAACCTCACGTCCCATATCAAGGGTAACAGTAACCTCACGTCCCATATCAAGGGTAACAGTAACCTCACGTCCCATATCAAGGGTAACAGTAACCTCACGTCCCATATCAAGGGTAACAGTAACCTCACGTCCCATATCAAGGGTAACAGTAACCTCACGTCCCATATCAAGGGTAACAGTAACCTCACGTCCCATATCAAGGGTAACAGTAACCTCACGTCCAATATCAAGGGTAACAGTAACCTCACGTCCCATATCAAGGGTAACAGTAACCTCACGTCCCATATCAAGGGTAACAGTAACCTCACGTCCCATATCAAGGGTAACAGTAACCTCACGTCCCATATCAAGGGTAACAGTAACCTCACGTCCCATATCAAGGGTAACAGTAACCTCACGTCCCATATCAAGGGTAACAGTAACCTCACGTCCCATATCAAGGGTAACAGTAACCTCACGTCCCATATCAAGGGTAGCAGTAACCTCACGTCCCATATCAAGTGTAACAGTAACCTCACGTAGCATATCAAGTGTAACAGTAACATCACGTCCCATATCAAGTGTAACAGTAACCTCACGTCCCATTTCAAGTGTAACAGTAACCTCACGTCCCATATCAAGTGTAACAGCAACCTTCCGTCCCATATCAAGGGTAACAGTAACCTCACATCCCACATCAAGGGTAACAGTAACCTCACGTCCCATATCAAGTGTAACAGTAACCTCATGTCCCACATCAAGGGTAACAGTAACCTCAAGTCCCATATCAAGTGTAACAGTAACCTCACGTCCCACATAAAGGGTAACAGTAACCTCACGTCCCATATCAAGGGTAACAGTAACCTCACGTCCCACATCAATGGTAATAACAACCTCCCGACCTACATCAAGTGTAATAGCAACCTCCCGACCTACATCAAGGGTAACAGTAACCTCCCGTCCCATATCAAGGGTAACAGTAACCTCA
The DNA here is from genome assembly GCF_038502225.1 of Cherax quadricarinatus. Classification (NCBI taxonomy): domain Eukaryota; kingdom Metazoa; phylum Arthropoda; class Malacostraca; order Decapoda; family Parastacidae; genus Cherax; species Cherax quadricarinatus. Next base: position 48,112 of record NW_027196401.1, read on the forward strand.
CGTCCCATATCAAAGGTAACAGTAACCTCACGTTCCATATCAAGGGTAACAGTAACCTCTGTTCCCATATCAAGGGTAACAGTAACCTCACGTCCCATATCAAGGGTAACAGTAACCTCACGTCCCATACCAAGGGTAACAGCAACCTCCCGTCCCATATCAAGGGTAACAGTAACCTCACGTCCCACATCAAGGGTAATAGCAACCTCCCGACCTACATCAAGGGTAATAGCAACCTCCCGACCTACATCAAGGGTAACAGTAACCTCCCGTCCCATATCAAGGGTAATACACAAATGACCCGCACATAAAAGAGAGAAGCTTACGACGACGTTTCGGTCCGACTTGGACCATTGACAAAGTCACACTAACCAGAAGTGGAGCAGGACGGCTATATATAGGCAGGAAGAGGTGGTGGTAGTAGTAGTAGTAGTACAAGAATGGTATATAATACCGACAAGATGAAATTAAGACAGGCGCAACACCCGGGCATCCCTATCGCAGACGTTTCGCCATCCAGCCAACCACTGGATGGCGAAACGTTCACAACAAAGACAGCCAGACGTCGCACATGTGTCTTAATTTCATCAGTAGTTGTAGTAGTAGTAGTAGTAGAAAAGGTAGTAGTACTGGTAGTGGTACTCTTACTACTACTACTATCAACACCTCTTCCTGCCTATATATAGCCGTCCTGCTCCACTTCCGGTTAGTGTGACTTTGTCAGTGGTCCAAGTCGGACCGAAACGTCGTCGTAAGCTTCTCTCCTTTATGTGCGGGTTATTTGTGTATCGTTCCAGTAACGGTATTGTGCCTTTTTTGTTATTTATCAAGGGTAACAGTAACCTCACGTCCCATATCAAGGGTAACAGTAACCTCACGTCCCATATCAAGGGTAACAGTAACCTCACGTCCCATATCAAGGGTAACAGTAACCTCACGTCCCATATCAAGGGTAACAGTAACCTAACGTCCCACATCAGGGGTAATAGCAATCTCCCGACCTACATCAAGGGTAACAGTAACCTCCGGTCCCATATCAAGGGTAACAATAACCTCACGTCCCATATCAAGGGTAACAGTAACCTCACGTCCCATATCAAGGGTAACAGTAACCTCCCGTCCCATATCAAGGGTAACAGTAACATCCCGTCCCATATCAAGGGTAACAGTAACCTCACGTCCCGTATAAAGGGTAACAGTAACCTCACGTCCCATATCAAGGGTAACAGTAACCTCCCGTCCCATATCAAAGGTAACTGCAACCTCCCGTCCCATATCAAGGATAACAGAAACCTCCCGTCCCATATCAAGGGTAACAGTAACCTCACGTCCCACATCAAGGGTAATAGCAACCTCCCTACCTACATCGAGGGTAATAGCAACCTCCCGACCTACATCAAGGGTAATAGCAACCTCCCGACCTACATCAAAGGTAACAGTAACCTCCCGTCCCATATCAAGGGTAACAGCAACCTCATGTACCATATCAAGGGTAACAGCAACCTCACGTCCCATATCAAGGGTAACAGCAACCTCCAGTCCCATATCAAGGGTAACAGTAACCTCACGTCCCATATCAAGGGTAGCAGTAACCTCCTGTCCCACATCAAGGGTAACAGCAACCTCCCGTCCCACATCAAGGGTAAGAGTAACCTCCCGTCCCACATCTAGGGTAACAGTAGCCTCCAGTCCCACATCAAGGGTAACAGCAACCTCCCGTCCCACATCAAGGGTAACAGCAACCTCCCGCAACACACCAAGAGTAACAGCAACCTACCTTCCCACATCAAGGGTAACAGCAACCTACCTTCCCACATCAAGGGTAACAGCAACCTCCCACATCGTCAAACATCAAGGGTAACAGCAACCTACCTTCCCACATCAAGGGTAACAGCAACCTACCTTCCCACATCAAGGGTAACATCAACCTACCTTCCCACATCAAGGGGAACAGCAACCTACCTTCCCACATCAGGGGTACAACAACCTTCCCACATCAAGGGTAACAGCAACCTACCTTCCCACATCAAGGGTAACAGCAACCTACCTTCCCACATCAAGGGTAACAGCAACCTCCCATCCCACATCAAGGGTAACAGCAACCTACCTTCCCACATCAAGGGTAACAGCAACCTACCTTCCCACATCAAGGGTAACAGCAACCTACCTTCCCACATCAAGGGTAACAGCAACCTACCTTCCCACATCAAGGGTAACAGCAACCTACCTTCCCACATCAAGGGTAACATCAACCTACTCTCCAACATCAAGGGTAACAACAACCTACCTTCCCACATCAAGGGTAACATCAACCTACCTTCCTTCCAACATCAAGGGCAACAACAACCTTCCTTCCCACATCAAGGGTAACAACAACCTACATTCCAACATCAACGGCAACAACAACCTACCTTCCAACATCAAGGGTAACAACAACCTATCTTCCAACATCAACGGCAACAACAACCTACCATTCAACATCAAGAGTAACAACAACCTACCTTCCAACATCAAGGGTAACAACAACCTACCTTCCAACATCAAGGGTAACATCAACCTACCTTCCCACATCAAGGGTAACAGCAACCTACCTTCCCACATCAAGGGTAACAACAACCTACCTTCCCACATCAAGGGTAACAACAACCTACCTTCCCACATCAAGGGTAACAACAACCTACCTTCCCACATCAAGGGTAACAACAACCTACCTTCCCACATCAAGGGTAACAACCTACCTTCCCACATCAAGGGTAACAACAACCTACCTTCCCACATCAAGGGTAACATCAACCTACCTTCCCACATCAAGGGTAACATCAACCTACCTTCCCACATCAAGAGTAACTTCCCACACAACCTACCTTCCAACATCAAGGGTAACAACAACCTACCTTCCAACATCAAGGGTAACAACAACCTACCTTCCCACATCAAGGGTAACAACAACCTACCTTCCAACATCAAGGGTAACAACAACCTACCTTCCCACATCAAGGGTAACAACAACCTACCTTCCCACATCAAGGGTAACAACAACCTTCCTTCCAACATCAAGGGTAACAACAACCTACCTTCCAACATCAAGGGTAACAACAACCTTCCTTCCAACATCAAGGGTAACAACAACCTACCTTCCAACATCAAGGGTAACAACAACCTACCTTCCAACATCAAGGGTAACAACAACCTACCTTCCAACATCAAGGGTAAAAACAACCTACCTTCCCACATCAAGGGTAACAACAACCTTCCTTCCAACATCAAGGGTAACAACAACCTACCTTCCAACATCAAGGGTAACAACAACCTTCCTTCCAACACCTTCCCACATCAAGGGTAACTACAATCTACCTTCCCACATCAAGGGTAACAACAACCTACCTTCCAACATCAAGGGTAAAAACAACCTACCTTCCCACATCAAGGGTAACAACAACCTTCCTTCCAACATCAAGGGTAACAACAACCTTCCTTCCAACATCAAGGGTAACAACAACCTACCTTCCAACATCAAGGGCAACAACAACCTACCTTCCAACATCAAGGGCAACAACAACCTACCTTCCAACATCAAGGGTAACAACAACCTACCTTCCAACATCAAGGGTAACAACAACCTACCTTCCAACATCAAGGGTAACAACAACCTACCTTCCAACATCAAGGGTAACAACAACCTACCTTCCAACATCAAGGGTAACAACAACCTTCCTTCCAACATCAAGGGTAACAACAACCTACCTTCCAACATCAAGGGTAATAACCTACCTTCCAACATCAAGGGCAACAACAACCTACCTTCCAACATCAAGGGCAACAACAACCTACCTTCCAACATCAAGGGTAACAACCTACCTTCCAACATCAAGGGTAACAACCTACCTTCCAACATCAAGGGCAACAACAACCTACCTTCCAACATCAAGGGTAACAACAACCTACCTTCCAACATCAAGGGTAACAACAACCTACCTTCCAACATCAAAGGTAACAACAACCTACCTTCTCACATCAAGGGCAACAACAACCTACCTTCCAACATCAATGGTAAGAACAACCTACCTTCCAACATCAAGGGCAACAACAACCTACCTTCCCACATCAAGGGCAACAACAACCTACCTTCCCACATCAAGGGCAACAACAACCTACCTTCCAACATCAAGGGTAACAACAACCTACCTTCCAACATCAAGGGTAACAACAACCTACCTTCCAACATCAAGGGTAACAGCAACCTACCTTCCAACATCAAGGGTAACAACAACCTACCTTCCCACATCAAGGGTAACAACAACCTACCTTCCCACATCAAGGGTAACAACAACCTACCTTCCCACATCAAGGGTAACAACAACCTACCTTCCCACATCAAGGGTAACAACCTACCTTCCCACATCAAGGGTAACAACAACCTACCTTCCCACATCAAGGGTAACAACAACCTACCTTCCCACATCAAGGGTAACAACAACCTACCTTCCCACATCAAGGGTAACTTCCCACACAACCTACCTTCCCATCATCAAGGGTAACAACAACCTACCTTCCCACATCAAGGGTAACAACAACCTACCTTCCCACATCAAGGGTAACAACAACCTACCTTCCCACATCAAGGGTAACAACAACCTACCTTCCAACATCAAGGGTAACAACAACCTACCTTCCCACATCAAGGGTAACAACAACCTACCTTCCCACATCAAGGGTAACAACAACCTACCTTCCCACATCAAGGGTAACATCAACCTACCTTCCTACATCAAAGGTAACAACAACCTACCTTCCCACATCAAGGGTAACAGCAACCTACCTTCCCACATCAAGGGTAACAACAACCTACCTTCCCACATCAAGGGTAACAACAACCTACCTTCCCACATCAAGGGTAACAACAACCTACCTTCCCACATCAAGGGTAACAACAACCTACCTTCCCACATCAAGGGTAACAACAACCTACCTTCCCACATCAAGGGTAACAACAACCTACCTTCCCACATCAAGGGTAACAACAACCTACCTTCCCACATCAAGGGTAACAACAACCTACCTTCCCACATCAAGGGTAACAACAACCTACCTTCCCACATCAAGGGTAACAACAACCTACCTTCCCACATCAAGGGTAACAACAACCTACCTTCCCACATCAAGGGTAACAACAACCTACCTTCCCAACAACAACCTACCTTCCCACATCAAGGGTAACAACAACCTACCTTCCCACATCAAGGGTAACAACAACCTACCTTCCCACATCAAGGGTAACAACAACCTACCTTCCCACATCAAGGGTAACAACAACATACCTTCCCACATCAAGGGTAACAACAACCTACCTTCCAACATCAAGGGTAACAACAACCTACCTTCCCAAATCAAGGGTAACAACAACCTACCTTCCCACTTCAAGGGTAACAACAACCTACCTTCCCACATCAAGGGTAACAACAACCTACCTTCCCACATCAAGGGCAACAACAACCTACCTTCCCACATCAAGGGTAACCTACCTTCCCACATCAAGGGTAAACAACCTACCTTCCCACATCAAGGGTAACAACAACCTACCTTCCCACATCAAGGGTAACAACAACCTACCTTCCCACATCAAGGGTAACAACAACCTACCTTCCCACATCAAGGGTAACAACAACCTACCTTCCCACATCAAGGGTAACAACAACCTACCTTCCCACATCAAGGGTAACAACAACCTACCTTCCCACATCAAGGGTAACAACAACCTACCTTCCCACATCAAGGGCAACAACAACCTACCTTCCCACATCAAGGGCAACAACAACCTACCTTCCAACATCAAGGGTAACAACAACCTACCTTCCAACATCAAGGGCAACAACAACCTACCTTCCCACATCAAGGGCAACAACAACCTACCTTCCAACATCAAGGGTAACAACCACCTACCTTCCCACATCAAGGGTAACAACAACCTACCTTCCCACATCAAGGGTAACAACAACCTACCTTCCCACATTAAGGGTAACAACAACCTACCTTCCAACATCAAGGGTAACAACAACCTACCTTCCCACATCAAGGGTAACAACAACCTACCTTCCAACATCAAGGGTAACAACAACCTACCTTCCCACATCAAGGGTAACAACAACCTACCTTCCAACATCAAGGGTAACAACAACCTACCTTCCAACATCAAGGGTAACAACAACCTACCTTCCAACATCAAGGGTAACAACAACCTACCTTCCAACATCAAGGGTAACAACAACCTACCTTCCCACATCAAGGGTAACAACCTACCTTCCAACATCAAGGGTAACAACAACCTACCTTCCCACATCAAGGGTAACAACAACCTACCTTCCCACATCAAGGGTAACAACAACCTACCTTCCCACATCAAGGGTAACAACAACCTACCTTCCCACATCAAGGGTAACAACAACCTACCTTCCCACATCAAGGGTAACAACAACCTACCTTCCAACATCAAGGGTAACAACAACCTACCTTCCCACATCAAGGGTAACAACAACCTACCTTCCCACATCAAGGGTAACAACAACCTACCTTCCCACATCAAGGGTAACAACAACCTACCTTCCCACATCAAGGGTAACAACAACCTACCTTCCCACATCAAGGGTAACAACAACCTACCTTCCCACATCAAGGGCAACAACAACCTACCTTCCCACATCAAGGGTAACAACAACCTACCTTCCCACATCAAGGGTAACAACAACCTACCTTCCCACATCAAGGGTAACAACAACCTACCTTCCCACATCAAGGGTAACAACAACCTACCTTCCCACATCAAGGGTAACAACAACCTACCTTCCTAACATCAAGGGTAACAACAACCTACCTTCCCACATCAAGGATAACAACAACCTACCTTCGCACATGAAGGGTAACAGCAACCTACCTTCCCACATCAAGGGTAACAACAACCTACCTTCCCATATCAAGGGTAACAACAACCTACCTTCCCACATCAAGGGTAACAACAACCTACCTTCCCACATCAAGGGTAACAACAATCTATCTTCCCACATCAAGGGTAACAACAACCTACCTTCCCACATCAAGGGTAACAACAACCTACCTTCCCACATCAAGGGTAACAACAACCTACCTTCCCACATCAAGGGTAACAACAACCTACCTTCCCACATCAAGGGTAACAACAACCTACCTTCCCACATCAAGGGTAACAACAACCTACCTTCCCACATCAAGGGTAACAACAACCTACCTTCCCACATCAAGGGTAACAACAACCTACCTTCCCACATCAAGTAACAACAACCTACCTTCCCACATCAAGGGTAACAACAACCTACCTTCCAACATCAAGGGTAACAACAACCTACCTTCCCACATCAAGGGTAACAACAACCTACCTTCCCACATCTAGGGTAACAACAACCTACCTTCCAACATCAAGGATAACAACAACCTACCTTCCAACATCAAGGGTAACAACAACCGTTCATTGTTAATTTCTTTCTCTTATGATCTATGTATGGTACCATGCAGTGTTTTTCATGTAATTATCATCTATATATGGTACCATGCACTGTTTTTCCTGTAGTTATGATCTATCTATGGTACCATCCACTGTTTTTTTTATTTATTATGATCTACGTATAGTACCATGCCCTGTTTTTTCTGTTATGATATATGTATGGTCCCATTTATTATTTTTCCTGTTATTATAGTATGGTACCATGCATTCTTTTTCTGTTATTATAATGAATGTTCGGTACAATGCATTCTTCATTGTTCCATTATTTCCTCTTTGATCCATGTATCATATTCTCAATGATCCATGATCGGTACCACTCAGAGTACAATGCATAGCACCATTGTTCCCTACATGCATTGTACCATGATTGTAACATTGTGTACTCCTTTCTCCTTACCATTATCTAGGCATGGAGCCATTGTTCCCTTCGTTCCTTTTACCATGAACAATCCAGGGTACCATGCAGAGTCCATTGTTCTCTCCATGGTAAATTGTTCCCTCCATTCCTGATTCATTCATGGCACCATCAATGTTCTGTTGTTCCCTCGATTCCTGTTACTTTGATTCATTCATGGCACCATCAATGTTCTGTTGTTCCTTTCATTCCTGTTACTTTGATTCATTCATGACACCATCAATGTTCTGTTGTTCCCTCCATTCCTGTTACTTTGATTCATTCATGCCACCATCAATGTTCTGTTGTTCCCTCCACTCCTGTTACTTTGATTCATTCATGGCACCATCAATGTTCTGTTGTTCCTTCCAGTCCCTATTGCTCACATAATAAATCTATCAATCACCACTAATACCGTACCAGAGGGGTTCAAGGAGGCCAGAGTTACTCCTGTCTTCAAGAAAAATAGTAGGTCTGATGTCAGCAACTGCAGGCTTGTTAGTATACTCAGTATAATATCTAAAATTCTAGAGAGGGCGGTGTACTCTCAAGTAGTTAAGTACCTTAATGACAACAACATTCTCCATAGCTATCAATCGGGCTTTAGAAGATCCTACTCAACCGACACCTCCCTAATTAATCTGATGGATTACCTGAGAACTGAAATGTCAAAGGGGAACCTCATAGGCATGGTAACCTTAGACCTTCAGAAGGCCTTCGATACTGTCAACCACAATATATTATGTAAGAAACTTCAAGCTATCGGTATAGGTTCTGTAGACTAGTTTAAGTCCTACCTTAGCAACAGGAGACAAATAGTCAAAATCAACAAAACGAAATCAGAACCCCTGCCGATAACATGTGGAGTTCCCCAAGGTAGTATTCTGGGTCCCTTATTATTCTTATGTTATGTCAATGACATGCCTATCAGTGTCAAGTGCAAACTCCTACTGTATGCAGATGACAGTCCTCTGTTAGTGTCAGGTAAAGATCCACAAGATATAGCTAATGTTTTAACACTGGAACTGGAGTCCTGCAGCAAATGGTTAGTAGACAACAAACTATCATTACACCTCGGGAAAACTGAAGCCATTCTCTTTGGCACGAAACATAAACTGAGAAGGGTAAATAATTTTTATGCTCAGTGTAATGGGGAGCCCATCACTTTGGTTTCTTCAGTAAAATATCTGGGAATCCCCTTTGACCCATGCATATCAGGAGAATTGATAGGGGAACAGTGTAGTAAAAAAAGCGAATGCCAGACTGAAGTTCCTGTATAGACAAGCGCAGTGTCTACCTACTGAGGCTCGCAGGACCCTATGTCTAGCCCTTATACAATGTCATATGGATTACGCTTGCTCTTCATGGTACTCTGCCTTGACAAAAAAAAACTGAAAGATAGACTGCAAATCACCCAGAACAAAATCGTAAGATTCATCCTGGGGCTGGGACCAAGAGAACATGTAGGCCAGGATGAATTACAGCAGTTGGATATGCTGAATGTTGAAGACAGAGTAAAACAACTGAAGCTAAATCATGTTTATAAAATTGCTCACAAACAGTGTCCAGAATATCTTGCTGTCAATTTTGTCAAGGTTGGGAACCAAAGCAATCATAGTACTAGGGGGAGAGAGCACAACTTTGTAGTACCCACAGTCATTGGCCAGGCTTCAAACACCTTTTATTGTACAGCAATAAAGGAATGAAACAGACTACCCGCACATGTCAAAGCCAGTCATAGCATGAACCAGTTCGAGAAGAGTGCCAAAAGGTGTCTGATGAATGTAGCTACAGAAAGGGAAGGGAATGATTTTCTATTTTTTAGCTAACATACGTGTAAATTTTACCTTATTCCTAGTAATGACCCTTGTATTGTAGATAGTCTTAATGACCCTCGTGTAGTAGATAGTCTTTTTAGTATGATAATAAGATGTTATCTTCATTATAGAATAATAAGAAAATATTATAACCTTCACATTATAATAATAAGGTAAAAGGACCCCAATGGAAATAAGTCACTCTGTCTGACTTTTTTGGGTTATCCTAGGTTCTCTACACATATGCTGCTATGTATGATAATTATATGTAACTGTATTTGTGTATACCTGAATAAACTTACTTACTTACATTCATGGCACCATCAGTGTTCTGTTGTTCCCTCGATTCCTGTTACTTTGATACATTCATGGCACCATGAATGTTCTGTTGTTCCTTCCATTCCTGTTACTTTGATTCATTCATGGCACCATCAATGTTCTGTTGTTTCTTCCATTCCTGTTACTTTGATTCATTCAAAAATAATAAATTAAAAATAATTCATTGATGCTGAAAAAGTCTTATTTACCATGGTGATTGTTGCATCGTTTATGTAACATCATAGACAAATATTAATGTAACATCATAGACAAATATTAATGTAACATCATAGACAAATATTAATGTAACATCATAGACAAATATTAATGTAACATCATAGACAAATATTAATGTAACATCATAGACAAATATTAATGTAACATCATAGACAAATATTAATGAAGGTCACACAAGTTATTCCTTATTAAAAGGTCACATACCACAGTAATGTAAAAAATAATAGATATTTAAAATGTAAGAAAAATATTTAATTTTTGCTGTAGTTTTGTTTTTGGAGAAAAATTTTTTTGCAAACAGCTGAAATAAAGTGTATCAAAATTGATCTAGTGTTGACTTATTGTGAGGGAAAAGTTCAATAGATAGGAGTAGCGATATAGTAACAATAGTTTGATTGCCGGCTACTAGTTAAGGTAGGGTCAGTCTAGCTCCCGCTATCCCTTCCCCTCCCCCCCCGAAAGGTGACGTGTGGGGCTCCGGTCCAAACAGTAATCACTAGACTCACAGCTCCCAGCACTACTGTAAGTACATGCCTGCCTTGTATTCTAGTGGATTTATTGGTTGAAAGCTTCACTTTTGACCAATAAACTTAGTCCTTTCAGTCTTGCTCTAAGTTGACTGTTGTAATAATCACCACATCTTTTAGGTATTGTACTTATCATGAAGAGTGATTTCCTAAGCAGTGGGTAACCTGTCTATCTTTCCAGCTTGGATGAGAGAGAGGGTCACCTGCCAATCAACAAGTAGAATTGAAGGAGATGGACTAACGTTTTTAGATGTCCCGAATTTTGATCCACTTACCTGTTTGTGTATGCAAGTAGCAGGATATAACCCCTCATCATTGCAGTGGAGAAAACCTGCTTTCCTGTCATCTGGAAGGATTATTGAAAACTAGAAAATCTGTGAAGAACGAGCCAGTGGGTTGTCACCAACACCTGCGACCCCCCCCCCCCCCACCATCATCATCAGCAACGGCTACGATTTCAACCACACGCAGTGTCACCAACACCAGACACCCAAGTTCTATTTATATCAGCGTTGAATTCAGTTATTTATATTTTTCATTTTTCATTTTCTTTAATGTAGGATTAATACTTCATATTTAAGTGTTTTATATTTTCTAAATAATAAAGTGTTTATGTTTGTCAGTTTTTATTCTTTTTCTATACATTAATTTTCCTGAGGAGGAGCCAGCCTGAGTAATACTGAGTGAAGTTGTTACAGGGCTGAGTAAGCCTTCACACTTATATTATTTTTAAAGTTTGATTAGTTTTTCGCTTTGATGTATAAAACTATTAGAAGTCTAGAACAGAATGATATTAGAATTTTTTTTATAACTGTTACGCTTTTTTTCAGCGTAACGTCAATAAATGCCATGGTTCCTAGGGGCGTTTAAATTATTAAACCACATAAACCTACCTATGAATCGTTAATTAATTGTCAATATTGAATTTATTAAACAACATAAATCTACCTATAAATCGTTAATGGTCAATACTGAATTTATTAAAAGGAAGGACACAAAAACTCGCCTATACCCACCTAAAACTTGCCAATTTGGCTTAAATAGCTACTCACTTCTTGCCGAGTTAGACAAGCGAAAATTTGTGTATGCAATAATTTCTCAAAAATCATTCTAAACCTAACGAAAAAAATATTTCATTGTGTTTGTTATTATTAAATTATTGTAAACTTATCTACAATATTTTTAGTTGGATTATGATTAATTAAACTTAATTTTCTAGGGTTCTTTTGGTTTAAAATTATTATTTTTTACATTAATATAAATGAAGAAAAAAATATGTTTAAACATGTAAGAGAAAATTTTGTAAAGGACTTTATTTTAAGTGAATTCCTGCTGAATGAGCAGTTTTACCTGTTGCAATGTTGAAGATATATCGTGCTAGGGTTGCAAATGTATGTTACAGCAAGATATATCGTGCTAGGGTTGCAAATGTATATTACAGCAAGATATATCGTGCTAGGGTTGCAAATGTATATTACAGCAAGATATATCGTGCTAGGGTTGCAAGTGTATATTACAGCAAGATATATCGTGCTAGGGTTGCAAATGTATATTACAGCAAGATATATCGTGCTAGGGTTGCAAATGTATATTACAGCAAGATATATCGTGCTAGGGTTGCAAATGTATATTACAGCAAGATATATCGTGCTAGGGTTGCAAATGTATATTACAGCAAGATATATCGTGCTAGGGTTGCAAATGTATATTACAGCAAGATATATCGTGCTGCAAATGGGATTATCGTGCTAAATGTATATTACAGCAATATATATCGTGCGTGCTAGGGTTGCAAATGTATATTACAGCAAGATATATCGTGTAGGGTTGCAAGTGTATATTACAGCAAGATATATCGTGCTTGGGTTGCAAATGTATATTACAGCAAGATATATCGTGCTAGGGTTGCAAATGTATATTACAGCAAGATATATCGTGCTAGGGTTGCAAATGTATATTACAGCAATATATATCGTGCTAGGGCTGCAAATGTATATTACAGCAAGATATATCGTGCTAGGGTTGCAAATGTATATTACAGCAAGATATATCGTGCTAGGGCTGCAAATGTATATTACAGCAAGATATATCGTGCTAGGGTTGCAAATGTATATTACAGCAAGATATATCGTGCTAGGGTTGCAAATGTATGTTACAGCAAGATATATCGTGCTAGGGTTGCAAATGTATATTACAGCAAGATATATCGTGCTAGCGTTGCAAATGTATATTACAGCAAGATATATCGTGCTAGGGTTGCAAATGTATATTACAGCAAGATATCATTGCAAAATACAGCAGTAATGGAGACAGCAATGAGAGGAAGCAGCCAGGTTGCAGCTCTGGCTGCTGGAATATTTTTTGCCAACAGATGGAAACTGCTATGATAGTCGACTTTAATACATCGAGATTTACTGATTTTTTGGTGTTTATTGTGGACAGAGTTACTTGTATTAATATTTTATAAGGGTACGTAAATGAAAATGAGAAAAGTGAGATCCTTGAAGATGGTAACTGAATGTGTCAGGAATGTTGCGTCATGTATCGTAAATGCTTAGGGTGACACGAATAATCAATATGGGAGACAATCTTGTGGAAGGAACAGTGGGAAAGTTTGATGTGATTGACGTAAATAATAATGTTGAATCTTTACCTTACCTCAACAACTCAACACGTATGTCGACATACAAGATCAGTGAAGTAATTCAGAAAAACGGTGCGTCAACACGCAGTTACAGTATCGTAACTTACAATAAATACAGTAACACAGAAGAAAATTACTACTGTAATATGCAAGAACTGCATACTAACATATAAAACAATAAAGTAACACAGGAGAACAGTAAAATAACACAAGAAAAGTACATAATAACAACAGAACAACACAAACAGTACAGTACAGTAGCACAGAACAATGCAGTAACACATAAGAAAAATACTGTAACACAAGAAAAGTACATTAACACATAAAAATACTGTAACACAAGAAAAGTACAGTAACATACAGCAGAACAGTACAACAGTACACAAGTACCACACAAGAACAATACAATAAAATGAGGGAAGAGTAAAACAAGATGAATGTAATATATAAAACAGCAGTTTGGAAGACATTAAGACAGAGTTGTACTGGCCAGGTTGTAACATCAACACCAATAATCACTTTTGTCCAGAGGTTGACTCTCCCAGTTTGTAGATTTTAATTTCTTTCTCTGGTTTCTTTTTTCTTCTCAGTACAGTGAAGGTGAGAGAAGTGAAGAAATGGAAAATTAAATCGTGAGAGAGAGACTAATATTTAATAATTCATATGAGTACTTTTTCGCTATATCCAGGACAAGATCCTCTCAGTTGTTACTTCCTTATATCTTTACATTTATCATTAAGGATATGTATAAAACACCAAATAAGAGAATTCTCCATTACGATTATTCAGAATTACATTAAGACATAAAATATAACCAAATTAAAATTTTAACAGCTGTGTGAGATAGTACAGATACGTGCAGGAGAATGTTTGTACAAATGTTTGTACAAATTGTGTTTATATGTATTGAAGAATTGGACGAGAGAATTTTGTGTGTGTGTGTGACTGTACTTGTATACTTGTCTGTTTACTTGTGGACGTTTCAGTGACTTGTATATATATATATATATATATATATATATATATATATATATATATATATATATATATATATATATATATATATATATATATATATATATGTTTGTTTATATGTTTGTTCCCATAGGCTCAGAGACCCTTGGCTCATGGGGAAAGAGTGCATCTAATTTCCTTAAGGAGCTGGGAAAAAGACTCATCAGGGTAACTAGGGATCCCAGGGCAGCTAGTTTTCTGTTCCAGCGGCTCAGTGCGGCTGTTCAAAGGGGTAATGCATGCTGCATTTTGGGCACACGCCCCAGCTCTGAGGAGCTGGATGAGATTTTCGCCTTATAATCGGTGATACACACGTAACAACATGTACCTTACATGCCACCTTTATATTAACAATTTATCTCTTAAATCTTCTGTGCCATATTATGTAATAATATATATATATATATATATATATATATATATATATATATATATATATATATATATATATATATATATATATATATATATATATAAAGACAAACTGCAACAAAAAATGGATGCCGATAACGCTTTTGTATCAAATATAAACAATAAGTGAAACAAAAACAAAAAGAACGAACAGTCTTCGTCCCTGTCTTTGTTTCTGGTACAGTTCACAACTGTCTTTGTTTCTGGTACAGTTCACAACTGTCTTTGTTTCTGGTACAGTTCGCAATTGTCTTTGTCCCTGTCTTTGTTTCTGGTACAGTTCGCAATTGTCTTTGTCTCTGTCTTTGTTTCTGGTACAGTTCACAACTGTCTTTGTCTCTGTCTTTGTTTCTGGTACAGTTCACAGCAGTCTTTGTCTCTGTCTTTGTTTCTGGTACAGTTCGCAACTGTCTTTGTCTCTGTCTTTGTTTCTGGTACAGTTCACAGCAGTCTTTGTCTCTGTCTTTGTTTCTGGTACAGTTCACAACTGTCTTTGTCTCTGTCTTTGTTTCTGGTACAGTTCACAGCAGTCTTTGTCTCTGTCTTTGTTTCTGGTACAGTTCACAACTGTCTTTGTCCCTGTCTTTGTTTCTGGTACAGTTGACAATTGTCTTTGTCTCTGTTTTTGTTTCTGGTACAGTTGACAATTGTCTTTGTCCCTGTCTTTGTTTCTGGTACAGTTGACAATTGTCTTTGTCCCTGTCTTTGTTTCTGGTACAGTTGACAACTGTCTTTGTCCCTGTCTTTGTTTCTGGTACAGTTGACAATTGTCTTTGTCCCTGTCTTTGTTTCTGGTACAGTTGACAATTGTCTTTGTCCCTGTCTTTGTTTCTGGTACAGTTCACAACAGTCTTTGTCCCTGTCTTTGTTTCTGGTACAGTTGACAATTGTCTTTGTCCCTGTCTTTGTTTCTGGTACAGTTGACAATTGTCTTTGTCCCTGTCTTTGTTTCTGGTACAGTCCACAATTGTCTTTGTCTCTGTCTTTGTTTCTGGTACAGTTCACAACAGTCTTTGTCCCTGACTTTGTTTCTGGTACAGTTAGCAATTGTCTTTGTCCCTGACTTTGTTTCTGGTACAGTTCGCAGTTGTCTTTGTCCCTGTCTTTGTTTCTGGAACAGTTCACAACTGTCTTTGTTTCTGGTACAGTTCACAACTGTCTTTGTTTCTGGTACAGTTCACAACTGTCTTTGTTTCTGGTACAGTTGACAATTGTCTTTGTCCCTGTCTTTGTTTCTGGTACAGTTGACAATTGTCTTTGTCTCTGTCTTTGTTTCTGGTACAGTTGACAATTGTCTTTGTCTCTGTCTTTGTTTCTGGTACAGTTGACAATTGTCTTTGTCCCTGTCTTTGTTTCTGGTACAGTTGACAATTGTCTTTGTCCCTGTCTTTGTCTTTGTCCCTGTCTTTGTTTCTGGTACAGTTCACAACTGTCTTTGTCTCTGTCTTTGTTTCTGGTACAGTTCACAACTGTCTTTGTCCCTGTCTTTGTTTCTGGTACAGTTCACAACTGTCTTTGTCTCTGTCTTTGTTTCTGGTACAGTTCACAACTGTCTTTGTCTCTGTCTTTGTTTCTGGTACTTTGTGTCTCTGTCTTTGTTTCTGGTACAGTTCACAACTGTCTTTGTCTCTGTTCACAACTGTCTTTGTCTCTGTCTTTGTTTCTGGTACAGTTCACAACTGCCTTTGTCTCTGTCTTTGTTTCTGGTACAGTTCACAACTGTCTTTGTCTCTGTCTTTGTTTCTGGTACAGTTCACAACTGCTGGACACAGTCTTAGATAAAACTGTCTTTGTCTCTGTCTTTGTTTCTGGTGAAACTGCCTTTGTCTCTGTCTTTGTTTCTGGATATTGTTTATTTTAAATATTAGTGTTTGTCTATTACCTGCTGATTATACCAAGCAATAAATATGTCAGAATTGTGATTGATCGAGTGATGGAAAAGACAAGATATAAGTAATGAATAACTGGCTGGGTTTAGAAAGAGGAAGGGAATATGTACATCAAAATAATTTTGCAGAATAAACAGAAAATGCCAATTGTTACAAAAGACATTGAGTTTATTGGCAGAGTTGCTAAGGTACAGCAGAGTAACATACATGGTACAGTTCGCAATTGTCTTTGTCTCTGTCTTTGTTTCTGGTACAGTTCACAACTCTCTTCGTCCCTGATCAAATTATTTTTTGTCGTGAAGGTCGACTTTAACAAGATTTTTTTCATTGTGGATGAGAGAGTGATGGTTCCTGTGGAATGTTAAGTGAAACTTTTGGGAATTTTGAGTCAACAAATATTATGGCAAACATAAATACTATTGTGGGAGACATTGTGGGAGACATTGTGGGAGACACTGTGGGAGACATTGTGGGAGACATTGTGGGAGACATTGTGGGAGACATTGTGGGAGACATTGTGGGAGACATTGTGGGAGACATTGTGGGAGACATTGTGGGAGACATTGTGGGAGACATTGTGGGAGACATTGTGGGAGACATTGTGGGAGACATTTTGGGAGACATTTGGGAGACATTGGGAGACATTGTGGGAGTGGGAGACATTGTGGGAGACATTGTGGGAGACATTGTGGGAGACATTGTGGGAGACATTGTGGGAGACATTGTGGGAGACATTGTGGGAGACATTGTGGGAGACATTGTGGGAGACATTGTGGGAGACATTGTGGGAGACATTGTGGGAGACATTGTGGGAGACATTGTGGGAGACATTGTGGGAGACATTGTGGGAGACATTGTGGGAGACATTGTGGGAGACATTGTGGGAGACATTGTGGGAGACATTGTGGGAGACATTGTGGGAGACATTGTGGGAGACATTGTGGGAGACATTGTGGGAGACATTGTGGGAGACATTGTGGGAGACATTGTGGGAGACATTTTGGGAGACATTGGGAGACATTGTGGGAGACATTGTGGGAGACATTGTGGGAGACATTGTGGGAGACATTGTGGGAGACATTGTGGGAGACATTGTGGGAGACATTGTGGGAGACATTGTGGGAGACATTGTGGGAGACATTTGTGGGAGACATTGGGAGACATTGTGGGAGACATTGTGGGAGACATTGTGGGAGACATTGTGGGAGACATTGTGGGAGACATTGTGGGAGACATTTGTGGGAGACATTGTGGGAGACATTGTGGGAGACATTGTGGGAGACATTGTGGGAGACATTGTGGGAGACATTGTGGGAGACATTGTGGGAGACATTGTGGGAGACATTGTGGGAGACATTGTGGGAGACATTGTGGGAGACATTGTGGGAGACATTGTGGGAGACATTGTGGGAGACATTGTGGGAGACATTGTGGGAGACATTGTGGGAGACATTGTGGGAGACATTGTGGGAGACATTGTGGGAGACATTGTGGGAGACACTGTTGTGGAAGATGTAGGAAACTACAGAATTCAATTAACATTTACGCTCAAGAATTTCTTTATTTCAGGTTTATTTCATGTGCAATAAATATTGCATGTTAGAGAGGGACGAGAGAAATATTCTGCGTCACTGTACAGTAACTGAAGACCAATACAGTAACACAATACATGTACAGTACAGTAACACAGAAGACCAAAGCAGAAACACAGATAAGCAGTACAGAAACACACAAGACCAGTATAGTAACACAAAAGAACAGTACAGTAGCGCAGAAGAACAGTTAAGTTCAGTAACACAAGAATAGCACGGTAACACAAAAGGACAGTACATTAACAAAGAACAACAGTAAGGTAGGGGATAACTTTCTGGGATTACTGCAGCGACTCAAACTGATCAGTTGTAAGAATCTCGCCACACAAGCTCTTTACTTTAATTAACAGGGAGGCTAAGTAATACTACCATGACTTCATGGAAGGCTGGAGTGGGAATAACATCACCGTGACTACATCAGGGAGGCTGGAGTGGGAATAACAACACCGTGACTACTGTCAGGGAGGCTGGAGTGGGAATAACAACACCGTGACTACTGTCAGGGAGGCTGGAGTGGGAATAACACCACCGTGACTACTGTCAGGGAGGCTGGAGTGGGAATAACACCACCGTGACTACTGTCAGGGAGGCTGGAGTGGGAATAACACCACCGTGACTACTGTCAGGGAGGCTGGAGTGGGAATAACACACCGTGACTACTGTCAGGGAGGCTGGAGTGGGAATAACACCACCGTGACTACTGTCAGGGAGGCTGGAGTGGGAATAACACCACCGTGACTACTGTCAGGGAGGCTGGAGTGGGAATAACATCACCGTGACTACTGTCAGGGAGGCTGGAGTGGGAATAACACCACCGTGACTACTGTCAGGGAGGCTGGAGTGGGAATAACACCACCGTGACTACTGTCAGGGAGGCTGGAGTGGGAATAACACCACCGTGACTACTGTCAGGGAGGCTGGAGTGGGAATAACACCACCGTGACTACTGTCAGGGAGGCTGGAGTGGGAATAACACCACCGTGACTACTGTCAGGGAGGCTGGAGTGGGAATAACACCACCGTGACTACTGTCAGGGAGGCTGGAGTGGGAATAACACCACCGTGACTACTGTCAGGGAGGCTGGAGTGGGAATAACACCACCGTGACTACTGTCAGGGAGGCTGGAGTGGGAATAACACCACCGTGACTACTGTCAGGGAGGCTGGAGTGGGAATAACACCACCGTGACTACTGTCAGGGAGGCTGGAGTGGGAATAACACCACCGTGACTACTGTCAGGGAGGCTGGAGTGGGAATAACACCACCGTGACTACTGTCAGGGAGGCTGGAGTGGGAATAACACCACCGTGACTACTGTCAGGGAGGCTGGAGTGGGAATAACACCACCGTGACTACTGTCAGGGAGGCTGGAGTGGGAATAACACCACCGTGACTACTGTCAGGGAGGCTGGAGTGGGAATAACACCACCGTGACTACTGTCAGGGAGGCTGGAGTGGGAATAACACCACCGTGACTACTGTCAGGGAGGCTGGAGTGGGAATAACACCACCGTGACTACTGTCAGGGAGGCTGGAGTGGGAATAACACCACCGTGACTACTGTCAGGGAGGCTGGAGTGGGAATAACACCACCGTGACTACTGTCAGGGAGGCTGGAGTGGGAATAACACCACCGTGACTACTGTCAGGGAGGCTGGAGTGGGAATAACACCACCGTGACTACTGTCAGGGAGGCTGGAGTGGGAATAACACCACCGTGACTACTGTCAGGGAGGCTGGAGTGGGAATAACACCACCGTGACTACTGTCAGGGAGGCTGGAGTGGGAATAACACCACCGTGACTACTGTCAGGGAGGCTGGAGTGGGAATAACACCCGTGACTCCTGTCAGGGAGGCTGGAGTGGGAATAACACCACCGTGACTACTGTCAGGGAGGCTGGAGTGGGAATAACACCACCGTGACTACTGTCAGGGAGGCTGGAGTGGGAATAACACCACCGTGACTACTGTCAGGGAGGCTGGAGTGGGAATAACACCACCGTGACTACTGTCAGGGAGGCTGGAGTGGGAATAACACCACCGTGACTACTGTCAGGGAGGCTGGAGTGGGAATAACACCACCGTGACTACTGTCAGGGAGGCTGGAGTGGGAATAACACCACCGTGACTACTGTCAGGGAGGCTGGAGTGGGAATAACACCACCGTGACTACTGTCAGGGAGGCTGGAGTGGGAATAACACGTGACACCGTGACTACTGTCAGGGAGGCTGGAGTGGGAATAACACCACCGTGACTACTGTCAGGGAGGCTGGAGTGGGAATAACACCACCGTGACTACTGTCAGGGAGGCTGGAGTGGGAATAACACCACCGTGACTACTGTCACGGAGGCTGGAGTGGGAATAACACCACCGTGACTACTGTCAGGGAGGCTGGAGTGGGAATAACACCACCGTGACTACTGTCAGGGAGGCTGGAGTGGGAATAACACCACCGTGACTACTGTCAGGGAGGCTGGAGTGGGAATAACACCACCGTGACTACTGTCAGGGAGGCTGGAGTGGGAATAACACCACCGTGACTACTGTCAGGGAGGCTGGAGTGGGAATAAAACCACCGTGACTACTGTCAGGGAGGCTGGAGTGGGATTAACACCGTGACTACTGTCAGGGAGGCTGGAGTGAGAATAACACCACCGTGACTACCATCACGGAGGCTGGAGTGGGAATAACACCGCCGTGACTCCTGTCAGGGAGGCTGGAGTGGGAATAACACCACCGTGACTACTGTCAGGGAGGCTGGAGTGGGAATAACACCGTGTCTACTGTCAGGGAGGCTGGAGTGGGAATAACACCACCGTGACTACTGTCAGGGAGGCTGGAGTGGGAATAACACCACCGTGACTACTGTCAGGGAGGCTGGAGTGGGAATAACACCACCGTGACTACTGTCAGGGAGGCTGGAGTGGGAATAACACCACCGTGACTCCCATAAGGGAGGCTGGAGTGGGAATAACACCACTGTGACTACTGTCAGGGAGGCTTCAGTGGGAATAACACCACCGTGACTACTGTCAGGGAGGCTGGAGTGGGAATAACACCACCGTGACTACTGTCAGGAAGGCTGGAGTGGGAATAACACCACCGTGACTACTGTCAGGGAGGCTGGAGTGGGAATACACACCGTGACTCCTGTCAGGGAGGCTGGAGTGGGAATAACACCACCGTGACTACTGTCAGGGAGGCTGGAGTGGGAATAACACCACCGTGACTACTGTCAGGGAGGCTGGAGTGGGAATAACACCACCGTGACTACTGTCAGGGAGGCTGGAGTGGGAATAACACCACCGTGACTCCTGTCAGGGAGGCTGGAGTGAGAATAACACCGCCGTGACTCCCATCAGGGAGGCTGGCGTGGGAATAACACCGCCGTGACTCCTGTCAGGGAGGCTGGAGTGGGAATAACACAACTGTGACTACTGTCAGGGAGGCTGGAGTGGGAATAACACCACCGTGACTACTGTCAGGGAGGCTGGAGTGGGAATAACACCACCGTGACTACTGTCAGGGAGGCTGGAGTGGGAATAACACCACCGTGACTACTGTCAGGAAGGCTGGAGTCTGAATAACAGCGTGACTACTGTCAGGGAGGCTGGAATAGGAATAACACCGTGACTACTGTCAGGGAGGCTGGAGTGGGAATAACACCACCGAGACTACTGTCAGGGAGGCTGGAGTGGGAACAACACCACCGAGACTACTGTCAGGGAGGCTGGAGTGGGAATAACACCACCGTGTCTACTGTCAGGGAGGCTGGAGTGGGAAGAATACCACCGTGACTACTGTCAGGGAGGCTGGAGTGGGAATAACACCACCGTGACTACTGTCAGGGAGGCTGGAGTGGGAATAACACCACCGTGACTACTGTCAGGGAGGCTGGAGTGGGAATAACACCACCGTGACTACTGTCAGGGAGGCTGGAGTGGGAATAACACCACCGTGACTACTGTCAGGGAGGCTGGAGTGGGAATAACACCACCGTGACTACCGTCAGGGAGGCTCGAGTGGGAATAACACCACCGTGACTACTGTCAGGGAGGCTGGAGTGGGAATAACACCACCGTGACTACCGTCAGGGAGGCTGGAGTGGGAATAACACCACCGTGACTACTGTCAGGGAGGCTGGAGTGGGAATAACACCACCGTGACTCCCATCAGGGAGGCTGGAGTGGGAATAACACCACCGTGACTACTGTCAGGGAGGCTGGAGTGGGAATAACACCACCGTGACTACTGTCAGGGAGGCTGGAGTGGGAATAACACCACCGTGACTACTGTCAGGGAGGCTGGAGTGGGAATAACACCACCGTGACTTCCATCAGGGAGGCTGGAGTGGGAATAACACCGTGACTACCATCACGGAGGCTGGAGTGGGAATAACACCGCCGTGACTCCTGTCAGGGAGGCTGGAGTGGGAATAACACCACCGTGACTACTGTCAGGGAGGCTGGAGTGGGAATAACACCGTGGCTCCCATCAGGGAGGCTGGAGTGGGAATAACACCGTGACTCCCATCAGGGAGGCTGGAGTGGGAATAACACCGTGACTCCCATCAGGGAGGCTGGAGTGGGAATAACACCGCCGTGACTCCTGTCAGGGAGGCTGGAGTGGGAATAACACCACCGTGACTACTGTCAGGGAGGCTGGAGTGGGAATAACACCACCGTGACTACTGTCAGGGAGGCTGGAGTGGGAATAACACCACCGTGACTACTGTCAGGGAGGCTGGAGTGGGAATAACACCACCGTGACTACTGTCAGGGAGGCTGGAGTGGGAATAACACCACCGTGACTACTGTCAGGGAGGCTGGAGTGGGAATAACACCACCGTGACTACTGTCAGGGAGGCTGGAGTGGGAATAACACCACCGTGACTACTGTCAGGGAGGCTGGAGTGGGAATAACACCACCGTGACTACTGTCAGGGAGGCTGGAGTGGGAATAACACCACCGTGACTACTGTCAGGGAGGCTGGAGTGGGAATAACACCACCGTGACTACTGTCAGGGAGGCTGGAGTGGGAATAACACCACCGTGACTACTGTCAGGGAGGCTGGAGTGGGAATAACACCACCGTGACTACTGTCAGGGAGGCTGGAGTGGGAATAACACCACCGTGACTACTGTCAGGGAGGCTGGAGTGGGAATAACACCACCGTGACTACTGTCAGGGAGGCTGGAGTGGGAATAACACCACCGTGACTACTGTCAGGGAGGCTGGAGTGGGAATAACACCACCGTGACTACTGTCAGGGAGGCTGGAGTGGGAATAACACCACCGTGACTACTGTCAGGGAGGCTGGAGTGGGAATAACACCACCGTGACTACTGTCAGGGAGGCTGGAGTGGGAATAACACCACCGTGACTACTGTCAGGGAGGCTGGAGTGGGAATAACACCACCGTGACTACTGTCAGGGAGGCTGGAGTGGGAATAACACCACCGTGACTACTGTCAGGGAGGCTGGAGTGGGAATAACACCACCGTGACTACTGTCAGGGAGGCTGGAGTGGGAATAACACCACCGTGACTACTGTCAGGGAGGCTGGAGTGGGAATAACACCACCGTGACTACTGTCAGGGAGGCTGGAGTGGGAATAACACCACCATGACTACTGTCAGGGAGGCTGGAGTGGGAATAACCCCACACTGACTACTGTCAGGGAAGCTGGAGTGGGAATAACACCCCCGGGACTACTGTCAGAGAGGCTGGAGTGGGAATACCACCACCGTGACTACTGTCATGGAAGTAGCTTTTGAATCTGTATAGGCAAATCATGAATAAGAAACAATTAATAATAAAATTATTATTTGCTACCACTGTCAGCCTCAGAGTTATCTCTTGAGTTACCAGACCTTGCCACGTGGAGGCCAGTGGTTCGTCTTTAAGGTCCCCTCCCCCTCGCCTTCCCCAGGTTCATGTATCCAGGAATCCGTCCGTCTCCCCTTGGGCCCCCAGATGTCTCCCCTTCCTAACTTCTCTAAGGTCAGCCTCGCCTCTCATCTCTGCCTTCCAGCCTCAGCCTTCCCCAGGTTCATGTATCCAGGAATCAATCCGTCCGCTGCCGGATGTTTCCCTTCCTCATTTACCGAAGGTCAGCCTCGCCAACCTGTATTCTTGCCGTCCCCAGGTTCATGTATCCAGGAATCCATCCGTTCGCTCCCAGATGTCTTCCCTTCCCCACTTACCCAAGGTCAGCCTCAACTGCATGTATTCATGCTTTCCCCAGGTTCATGTATCCAGGAATCCATCCGTTCGCTCCCGGATGTCTCCCCTTCCCCACTTACCCAAGGTCAGCCTCAACAACAACCTTCCCCAAGTTCATGTATCCAGGAATCCATCCGTTCGCTCCCGGATGTCTTCCCTTCCCCACTTACCTAAGGTCAGCGAGTTAGGTCAGTGCCTTCCCCGGATCAGTGTCTCCAGGAGTCCACTTGGTGTCACCTCAGGTGGACTTCCTTCTCCACTTCCCCAGAGTCAGCGGTATTCTTGCCTTCCTCAGGTTCATGTATCCAGGAATCTATCTGTCTACCGCCGGATGTCTCCCCTTCCCCACTTACCTAAGGTCAGCCTCAACTGTTAGTATTCATGCTTTCCCCAGGTTCATGTATCCAGGAATCTATCTGTCTACCGCCGGATGTCTCCCCTTCCCCACTTACCTAAGGTCAGCCTCAACATCAACCTTTCCCAAGTTCATGTATCCAGGAATCCATCCGTTCGCTCCCGGATGTCTCCCCTTCCCCACTTACCTAAGGTCGGCGGTGCCTTCCCCGGATCAGTGTACGTCCAGGAGTCCACTTATGTCACCTCAGGTGGACTCCCTTCCCCGCTTCCCCAGAGTCAGCAGCGTGTTGCCACTAGTGTCCCTCAGGTGGTGACCTTCAGTGACCTGCTGCATGGAAACTTGGTCTTGTCTAGCTGGTCTACGATAGAGACTGTCCAGGTGGGTGGAATTACTGGAGGGGACACACAGAAAACTGCGTTCAGTAATTACACTCACCAAGACAGCCTGGAACAGTAGGTCAGCTGGACGAGACGAAGCTCGCTCACAGCTCGGCCACCCAGGAGAGGTTAAGAACAATTTTGGAAATCCTTTTATATTACACTATGAATTTATACTTAGCACGAGTTTATTTTTTCCTTATTTTGCAATTTAAAGTATTTGTGAGAGTTTTATTTAATATAAATTAATGGCCAAGTGTTGATGAATTTGTCCACCTCCATCAAAACTGTGTTAAATATTACACTGTTTTCATTTTTAATTATTTATTCGTCTTTGGCATTTGACAAAGGCTAACAAGAACAAAAATATACACATATATAAGTATTTTCACATACATTTATACGTTTCAACACACGCACCTTACACATACACCATTATACATACACTTGCATGTATAAAAAACACACACAATCCCATGTGTTACAAATACGTACACATGCAAACAACAATGTACACAATTCTCTCCTCTCACTCTAACATGTATGAGGTCACACATACACACACACACATTTCACTCTAAACCCCTGCCATGAACACTCATGCACACATTCGTGTGTACACATGCTCATAGAGATTCCTGTACTCGTCCACATGGCGTTTAAAATTAAACAATATAGTAGAAGCTATGTAAGGAAAATAAAGAAATATTTGTGTGCTTCAATATTCAGAATATATAAGACATGTTATTATATATGTTAGTATATATGAATAAATGAAATGTGTTGTTGTGTATGTGTGTCATGTGTACATGTTGTGTGTTGATGAATGTCATGTGTACATGTTGTGTGTTGATGAATGTCATGTGTACATGTTGTGTGTTGATGAATGTCATGTGTACATGTTGTGTGTTGATGTAATGTCATGTGTACATGTTGTGTGTTGTATGAATGTCATGTGTACATGTTAGATATGTATTGTGTATGATCCTTCACACACGCATTAAGAAGGACGTCGTAATTGCTTCCTGTTGGAGGGCCTTACGTATCACCATTTAACATTATTTATAAGAGTTCAGTTATATACACAAAGTTTTCTCCAATCTATATTACCCAGCCTCTTTATTACTGACTGTAAGATAAAGACAGTAAAGATCACTAACACTGCTAGGCAACAACGCACCACGAAGAGATTCATCGTCCTGCTTGGTAACCAAACCACTGTGAAGATAGAACAAGATATTGGTAAAAGTGATACGAAAACAGCACACATTTCATCCTAAACAATCAAGGATCTCGTAGATAATTAAAAAAGATGACACCATGAAACCAGTGCTGGATTTACTCCATTCCATGTGGGTCCTCTGACAAAATTTATGTTGGGGAAATCTCAAGAAGAATCACACAAAGAAACAGTGAGCACCTCTACGCTTGCCAGATTAATGACTTGAACAATCATTGTGTCATTCATCGTTCTCAGGAAGTCCGATTGCCGCAACAGACGGTTGTTAGGTAAGACACATATGCAACAGTTAGGTATCTTTATTATGAAACGTTTCGCCTACACAGTAGGCTTCTTCAGTCAAGTACAGAAAAGTTGATAGAAGCAGAAGATATTTGAAGACGATGTAATCAGTCCATCACCCTTAAAGTTTTGAGGTGGTCAGTCCCTCAGTCTGGAGAAGAGCATTGTTCCATAGTATGAAACAATACTATGGAACAATGCTCTTCTCCAGACTGAGGGACTGACCACCTCAAAACTTTAAGGGTGATGGACTGATTACATCGTCTTCAAGTATCTTCTGCTTCTATCAACTTTTCTGTACTTGACTGAAGAAGCCTACTGTGTAGGCGAAACGTTTCATAATAAAGATACCTAACTGTTGCATATGTGTCTTACCTAACAACCTGTCGGTATTTTATACCATTTTAATGCGACAGACGGTGTTGAGTCATTACTCATCGCTACAGGCACCACCTTAACTCAGAATACAGGGAGAATCATTATTTCTAAAATATTAGCGGAACACAGCCATCAACTATCCCCGTCCATTTCCCTCCTCTCAACGTACCTTGCACTGACTTTGGCCTGATCTCTGCCACTATAGAAAATTATTGAAGAATCCCTTGGTGAGCGAACCTATCCTCAACTAGAACATTTCGGTCTCTGTTTAATCTAAGCAATGTATCCCGGTATTCCATAACCGCAGTCCTGTGCCTCAGTGCACGTCATTGGCAAAGTGCAGAGTGCAGCATAGGTTGATAATGAATTTCCGAGTTAATATTGAATATATGATATAAATCAGAAGAGGCAGTCACAAGTCGTCATATAGAAAGTAATACCTAAATTTCTTCAATAAAAATTATAAATTATGACATATGCAACCCAATTCAAATTCAAACCTTTGAGAGACTAATATCCTAAAATACACAAGGTCATCAGTCTTCAAGTTGAAATACGAAGTTATGGGAACGGAAGGGATGAAAGGAGTCAGATGCAACACTCAGAAATTATCGCTTGAAAACCACAGTTTCAACCATTTTATTTTTTTATTCCATAAAAACAACTTGTAACCTACTTAAGCTATATATCAGTCTAAGAGTTTTTCTAAGACTGGCCATCTTTTAAGAAAGTTGAGTAAGCAAGTAAGAATTTGTAAGCTTAATCTATAATATACAAATTTTATTAATGACCAAGAAGGCACACAGATGTCATAGACATATAAATGTACATTATATTGATTCAAATTAGGGTCAATTATTTCACTAACTATTTTTATTAGTAAAATTAGAACATTATACTGTGCCTAAGCAACAGAGGAAAAATCTCTGATTTTTCCTCTGAGAAAAACACATCAGCACTAAAAGTTTAAAACAAGTTCCCTCACCAGGGTCAAGGTTCCCTCACCAGTGTCAAGGTTCCCTCACCAGTGTCAAGGTTCCCTCACCAGTGTCAAGGTCAAGGTTCCCTCACCCAGTGTCAAGGTTCCCTCACCAGTGTCACCAGGTCAAGTTCCTTCACCAGTGTCAAGTTCCCTCACCAGTGTCAAGTTCCCTCACCAGTGTCAAGTTCCCTCACCAGTGTCAAGTTCCCTCACCAGTGTCAAGTTCCCTCACCAGTGTCAAGTTCCCTCACCAGTGTCAAGTTCCCTCACCAGTGTCAAGTTCCCTCACCAGTGTCAAGTTCCCTCACCAGTGTCAAGGTCCCTCCAGTGTCAAGTTCCCTCCAGTGTCAAGTTCCCTCACCAGTGTCAAGTTCCCTCACCAGTGTCAAGTTCCCTCACCAGTGTCAAGTTCCCTCACAGTGTCAAGTTCCCTCACCAGTGTCAAGTTCCCTCACCAGTGCCAAGGTTCTCTCACCAGTGTCAAAGTTCCCTCACCAGGATCAAGGTTCCCTCACCAGTGTCAAGTTCCCTCACCAGTGTCAAGTTCCCTCACCAGTGTCAAGTTCCCTCACCAGTGTCAAGTTCCCTCACCAGTGTCAAGTTCCCTCACCAGTGTCAAGGTTCCCTCACCAGGGTCAAGATTCCCTCACCAGTGTCAAGGTTCCCTCACCAGGGTCAAGGTTCCCTCAACAGTGTCAAGTTCTCTCACCAGTGTCAAGGTTCCCTCACCATTCTCAAGTTCCCTCACCAGTGTCAAGTTCCCTGACCAGTGTCAAGTTCCCTCACCAGTTCCCTCACCAGTGTCAAGTTCCCTCACCAGTGTCAAGTTCCCTCACCAGTGTCAAGGTTCCCTCACCAGTGTGTTCCCTCACCAGTGTCAAGTTCCCTCACCAGTGTCAAGTTCCCTCACCAGTGTCAAGGTTCCCTCACCAGTGTCAAGGTTCCCTCACCAGTGTCAAGGTTCCCTCACCAGTGTCAAGTTCCCTCACCAGTGTCAAGGTCCCTCCCTCACCAGTGTCAAGGTTCCCTCACCAGTGTCAAGTTCCCTCACCAGTGTCAAGTTTCCCTCACTGAACCAGTGTCAAGTCCCCTCACCAGTGTCAAGGTTCCCTCACCAGTGTCAAGGTTCCCTCACCAGAGTCAAGGTTCCCTCACCAGTGTCAAGTTCCCTCAAGTGTCAAGTTCCCTCACCAGTGTCAAGGTTCCCTCCCAGTGTCAAGGTTCCCTCACCAGTGTCAAGTTCCCTCACCAGTGTCAAGGTTCCCTCACCAGTGTCAAGTTCCCTCACCAGTGTCAAGGTTCCCTCACCAGTGTTCCCTCACCAGTGTCAAGTTCCCTCACCAGTGTCAAGTTCCCTCACCAGTGTCAAGTTCCCTCACCAGTGTCAAGTTCCCTCACCAGTGTCAAGTTCCCTTCCCTCACCAGTGTCAAGGTTCCCTCACCAGTGTGTTCCCTCACCAGTTCCCTCACCAGTGTCAAGTTCCCTCACCAGTGTCAGTTCCCTCACCAGTGTCAAGTTCCCTCACCAGTGTCAAGTTCACCTCACCAGTGTCAAGTTCCCTCACCAGTGTCAAGTTCCCTCACCAGTGTCAAGTTCCCTCACCAGTGTCAAGTCCCTCCAGTGTCAAGTTCCCTCACCAGTGTCAAGTTCCCTCACCATTGTCAAGTTCCCTCACCAGTGTCAAGGTTCCCTCACCAGTGTCAAGGTTCCCTCACCAGTGTCAAGGTTCCCTCACCAGTGTCAAGTTCCCTCACCAGTGTCAAGTTCCCTCAGTTCCCAGTCAAGTCAGTGTCAAATTCCCTCACCAGTGTCAAGGTTCCCTCACCAGTGTCAAGGTTCCCTCACCAGTGTCAAGTTCCCTCACCAGAGTCAAGGTTCCCTCACCAGTGTCAAGTTCCCTCACCAGAGTCAAGGTTCCCTCACCAGTGTCAAATTCCCTCACCAGTGTCAAGGTTCCCTCACCAGTGTCAAGGTTCCCTCACCAGAGTCAAGGTTCCCTCACCAGTGTCAACTTCCCTCACCAGTGTCAAGGTTCCCTCACCAGTGTCAAGTTCCCTCACCAGTGTCAAGTTCCCTCACCAGAGTCAAGTTCCCTCACCAGTCTCAACTTCCCTCACCAGTGTCAAGTTCCCTCACCAGTGTCAAGGTTCCCTCACCAGTGTCAAGTGTCAAGTTCCCTCACCAGTGTCAAGTTCCCTCACCAGTGTCAAGTTCCCTCACCAGTGTCAAGGTTCCCTCACCAGTGTCAAGTTCCCTCACCAGTGTCAGTGTCAAGGTTCCCTCACCAGTGTCAAGTGTTCCCTCACCAGTGTCAAGTTCCCTCACCAGTGTCAAGTTCCCTCACCAGTGTCAAGTTCCCTCACCAGTGTCAAGTTCCCTCACCTCACCAGTGTCAGTGTTCCCTCACCAGTGTCAAGGTTCCCTCACCATTGTCAAGTTCCCTCACCAGTGTCAAGTTCCCTCACCAGTGTCAAGTTCCCTCACCAGTGTCAAGTTCCCTCACCAGTGTCAAGTTCCCTCACCAGTGTCAAGTTCCCTCACCAGTGTCAAGTTCCCTCACCAGTGTCAAGTTCCCTCACCAGTGTCAAGTTCCCTCACCAGTGTCAAGTTCCCTCACCAGTGTCAAGTTCCCTCACCAGTGTCAAGTTCCCTCACCAGTGTCAAGGTCCCATCACCAGTGTCAAGGTTCCCTCACCAGTGTCAAGGTTCCCTCACCAGTGTCAAGGTTCCCTCACCAGTGTCAAGGTTCCCTCACCAGTGTCAAGTTCCCTCACCAGAGTCAAGGTTCCCTCACCAGTGTCAAGTTCCCTCACCAGAGTCAAGGTTCCCTCATCAGTGTCAAGGTTCCCTCAACAGTGTCAAGTTCCCTCACCAGTGTCAAGTTCCCTCACCAGTGTCAAGGTTCCCTCACCAGGGTCAAGGTTCCCTCAACAGTGTCAAGTTCCCTCACCAGTGTCAAGGTTCCCTCACCAGTGTCAAGTTCCCTCACCAGTGTCAAGTTCCCTCACCAGTGTCAAGGTTCCCTCACCAGTGTCAAGTTCCCTCACCAGTGTCAAGGTTCCCTCACCAGTGTCAAGTTCCCTCACCAGTGTCAAGTTCCCTCACCAGTGTCAAGTTCCCTCACCAGTGTCAAGTTCCCTCACCAGTGTCAAGTTCCCTCAAGTTCCCTCACCAGTGTCAAGTTCCCTCACCAGTGTCAAGTCCCTCAAGTGTCAAGTTCCCTCACCAGTGTCAAGGTTCCCTCACCAGTGTCAAGTTCCCTCACCAGTGTCAAAGTTCCCTCACCAGTGTCAAGGTTCCCTCACCAGTGTCAAGTTCCCTCACCAGTGTCAAGTTCCCTCACCAGTGTCAAGTTCCCTCACCAGTGTCAAGTGTTCCCTCACCAGTGTCAAGTTCCCTCACTAGTGTCAAGTTCCCTCACCAGTGTCAAGTTCCCTCACCAGTGTCAAGTTCCCTCACCAGTGTGTCCCTCAAGTGTTCCCTCACCAGTGTCAAGTTCCCTCACCAGTGTCAAGTTCCCTCCAGTGTCAAGTTCCCTCACCAGTGTCAAGTTCCCTCACCAGTGTCAAGTTCCCTCACCAGTGTCAAGTTCCCTCACCAGTGTCAAGTTCCCTCACCAGTGTCAAGTTCCCTCACCAGTGTCAAGTTCCCTCACCAGTGTCAACCAGTGTCAAGTTCCCTCACCAGTGTCAAGTTCCCTCACCAGTGTCAAGTTCCCTCACCAGTGTCAAGTTCCCTCACCAGTCAAGTTCCCTCAAGTGTCAAGTTCCCTCACCAGTGTCAAGTTCCCTCACCAGTGTCAAGTTCCCTCACCAAGTGTCAAGTTCCCTCACCAGTGTCAAGTTCCCTCACCAGTGTCAAGTTCCCTCACCAGTGTCAAGTTCCCTCACCTGTGGCAAGTTCGCTCACCAGTGTCAAGTGTGAAGTTCCCTCACCAGTGTCAAGTTCCCTCACCAGTGTCAAGTTCCCTCACCAGTGTCAAGTTCCATCACCAGTGTTCCCTCAAAGTTCCCTCACCAGTGTCAAGTTCCCTCACCAGTGTCAAGTTCCCTCACCAGTGTCAAGTTCCCTCACCAGTGTCAAGGTTCCCTCACCAGTGCCAAGGTTTCCTCACCAGTGCCAAGGTTCCCTCACCAGTGTCAAGGTTCCCTCACCAGTGCCAAGGTTTCCTCACCAGTGCCAAGGTTTCCTCACTAGTGCCAAGGGAAAATAGTGCAATAAAGTAATACTATACCATTTCCAGAAGAAAAGTTGTGTTATAGCAGGTATACACTCCATTAAATATTCCAATTGTGTTTTAGTAGGATACTCAGTATAATTTTGATGTTGATGAGATGAACATTTCTCGAGTTATCACACGGGAAGAATATTTAGAATGACCTGTGCATCATTGTATATAGGGCAGCCACACATGTAAATTGTCCCAAGAATCTTGCCCATGATACATTACATCAGCGTTGAAAATTTTAAACCGAACGAATATGTCGTTCTCAAGCAATAAATGAATATTTTGGAAACGTAAACTAAAATGTTTCTGATAAATATAATTAGCAAATTGTAATTTATGCCACACAGTAGCATCGTGAGCCTTGTGTACTGGAAAGTAGGAGCGTGAGTCTTGTGTATGGAAAGTAGGAGCGTGAGCCTTGTGTACTGGAAAGTAGGAGCGTGTATCTACAACAACACGGACTCTCGGGTAAGGACCCACGAGGAGCGAGGGGCAAGTGGGGACAGGGCGAAGAATATACGGTGAGAGGAATGTCTTGAGTCGAAGAGAGAAGAGTCAGGACTAGACCCAACTGCTAAGCCTGGAAAACACTGACGAAGACGACGCAGAAGGCACTGGAACTCTACAAAGGCTGACTGCATCTTGCTTGATGGAAGAAACTGAGACTTGCTGATGACAGGTGGGTGCAGGCGACAAAGAAGGAGCTTATCGTTGATTGGTCAGTTCATGGAGTTAGGCGGTTACTTCGAGTTGTGACGTTGTTTTACAATTTCTAGCTTGCTGATATCAGATCCATTTACAAAACGGTTAAATCGTTGGAGCGGGAGGATCATGAGACGTGTTAGCAAGTGTTGATTGCAGGGATGCTGAGAGCGTTCTTGAATGAACTCTAGGAGATTAGGAAGTGTAATTATAACAGCACCAGGATCGATGGTAAACTTGACAGTCTTGTTGGTAAGATGAGTATACAGTGCAGATAACAGCATATCTTGACCGTAGTGAGTTGTGGTGTAGGTGATTCCTTTCCATGGATAATAAGAATCATCATCAGGAACTGTGTCATGTCGAGGGTGATAAGATGATGTTGTTGGCACTGGTTTTACTCTCTTGGCAGGCGGTAATGAAGGTGGAGGTGAAGACTCGATGTCGGCTTCAGTAGATGAGAAGGAAGATGTTGCTGGTAGCAAGGTCTCTGATTGGTGGGTTTCCATGTGGCGTGATGGTGGCAGAGGCTTCTCATTGGTGGTTGTTGGAGTGACGTCACTAGCTGGTAGAGATGGAGGAGTTACTGAAGAGGCAGAGGTGGCGACTAAGTCTTTCGTGAATTTGAGAATATCAGCCGAAGGTGGAGAAGCTGGAAATACAAACGATGGCATGTTGTTCAAGGCAAATAGCTCGTTGATGGTGGTGTTGAAGGAGCCAGGTACTGCCATGTTCTGCATATGAGCATATAGCAGACAGTAGTGGATCTTTGTTAGGTCACATGCTGGAGGAGTGACGGTGGTGGTGGAGGCGGGTTGAGTGGAAGCTTGAAGGAGTTTTGTAGTATCTGCCTGCAACTTTGCAATTGCGGCATAGGTTGGTGACTTGGAAGATGATTTTTTCTGTGCTGCATCTTGAGTTTTCTTCATAATGTACTTTCTAGTAAGACATTTTATTGCAAGAGTGTGGTGATCTTTGTTTTTGCAGTTTAAACAAGTTGGTAGAGATGGAGCAGAGGCAGTACAGGAACTGAAAGTGTGGCCCTCACTACCACATGTTGTGCAGAACTTCTTGTCTTTAACTGGACAGGCCTTGTGTTGTGCAGATAAGAATAACAGTTCCAGCAATGTTGGATGTAGTGAAATCTTTCAGCTTCGATGTAGGTGGGACTGATGAAGTAGTAGTACACAGCAAGACCGTCACTCAGAGCAGTGGCTGCCATGTTCACATCCGTGAAGGTGACCTTGAGCATGGACGAAGCATTTGGGATTTTTGTGATGCTGTCAACGGTGGTACATATATTTTGAGTTTTAGTATATGACGAGTTCAGCAGTTGGTAGCGACGTGAGAATCTTGTCTATTTTTTTCAGGAATACTGATTTCCTTGCTCTGAGAGCAGGAGAAGATATAACAGTAAATCGTCGAGCAGTAAGAGTAGTGGTGGCTTCAGTAGTGAGTAGCTTCTCGGCTTCAGCATCATGACACACGACAATGAAGGCTTCCTTGAGTGTCAGAATAGCGTTGATTTTCACTTGCAATCCACCCTGAACGGCGGTTGCAAGAGCAAGCTTCGATGATTCATCAACAGTACCACTGTTGGGCTTGATCTTGACACGATTTGCATAGCTCATCGTGGTGCAAGTCAAGGCTGAAGACGATGGCAAATGTTCCCCTTCCCAACGGGGATCGTAGGGAGACTGAATAAGGAGAGCTGCTATGACCTGCCGAGGCCAGTCAAAAGCAGAATGTGAGTCTTGTCTACGAAAAGTAGGATCCTGAGTCTTGTGTACAGGAAAGTAACAGCGTGAGTCTTGTGTATGGGAACATAACAGTGTCAGTCTTGTGTATGGGAAAGTAACAGCGTCAGTCTTGTGTACAGGAAAGTAACAGCGTCGGAGTTTACCTGGAGAGAGTTCCGGGGGTCAACGCCCCCGCGGCCCGGTCTGTGACCAGGCCTCCTGGTGGATCAGAGCCTGATCAACCAGGCTGTTACTGCTGGCTGCACGCAAACCAACGTACGAGCCACAGCCCGGCTGGTCAGGAACCGACTTTAGGTGCTTGTCCAGTGCCAGCTTGAAGACTGCCAGGGGTCTGTTGGTAATCCCCCTTATGTATGCTGGGAGGCAGTTGAACAGTCTCGGGCCCCTGACACTTATTGTATGGTCTCTTAACGTGCTAGTGACACCCCTGCTTTTCATTGGGGGGATGTTGCATCGTCTGCCAAGTCTTTTGCTTTCGTAGTGAGTGATTTTCGTGTGCAAGTTCGGTACTAGTCCCTCTAGGATTTTCCAGGTGTATATAATCATGTATCTCTCCCGCCTGCGTTCCAGGGAATACAGGTTTAGGAACCTCAAGCGCTCCCAGTAATTGAGGTGTTTTATCTCCGTTATGCGCGCCGTGAAGGTTCTCTGTACATTTTCTAGGTCAGCAATTTCACCTGCCTTGAAAGGTGCTGTTAGTGTGCAGCAATATTCCAGCCTAGATAGAACAAGTGACCTGAAGAGTGTCATCATGGGCTTGGCCTCCCTAGTTTTGAAGGTTCTCATTATCCATCCTGTCATTTTTCTAGCAGATGCGATTGATACAATGTTATGGTCCTTGAAGGTGAGATCCTCCGACATGATCACTCCCAGGTCTTTGACGTTGGTGTTTCGCTCTATTTTGTGGCCAGAATTTGTTTTGTACTCTGATGAAGATTTAATTTCCTCGTGTTTACCATATCTGAGTAATTGAAATTTCTCATCGTTGAACTTCATATTGTTTTCTGCAGCCCACTGAAAGATTTGGTTGATGTCCGCCTGGAGCCTTGCAGTGTCTGCAATGGAAGACACTGTCATGCAGATTCGGGTGTCATCTGCAAAGGAAGACACGGTGCTGTGGCTGACATCCTTGTCTATGTCAGATATGAGGATGAGGAACAAGATGGGAGCGAGTACTGTGCCTTGTGGAACAGAGCTTTTCACCGTAGCTGCCTCGGACTTTACTCTGTTGACTACTACTCTCTGTGTTCTGTTAGTGAGGAAATTATAGATCCATCGACCGACTTTTCCTGTTATTCCTTTAGCACGCATTTTGTGCGCTATTACGCCATGGTCACACTTGTCGAAGGCTTTTGCAAAGTCTGTATATATTACATCTGCATTCTTTTTGTCTTCTAGTGCATCTAGGACCTTGTCGTAGTGATCCAATAGTTGAGACAGACAGGAGCGACCTGTTCTAAACCCATGTTGCCCTGGGTTGTGTAACTGATGGGTTTCTAGATGGGTGGTGATCTTGCTTCTTAGGACCCTTTCAAAGATTTTTATGATATGGGATGTTAGTGCTATCGGTCTGTAGTTCTTTGCTGTTGCTTTACTGCCCCCTTTGTGGAGTGGGGCTATGTCTGTTGTTTTTAGTAACTGTGGGACGACCCCCGTGTCCATGCTCCCTCTCCATAGGATGGAAAAGGCTCGTGATAGGGGCTTCTTGCAGTTCTTGATGAACACGGAGTTCCATGAGTCTGGCCCTGGGGCAGAGTGCATGGGCATGTCATTTATCGCCTGTTCGAAGTCATTTGGCGTCAGGATAACATCGGATAGGCTTGTGTTAACCAAATTCTGTGGCTCTCTCATAAAAAATTCATTTTGATCTTCGACTCTCAGTCTGGTTAGCGGCTTGCTAAAAACTGAGTCATATTGGGACTTGAGTAGCTCACTCATTTCCTTGCTGTCATCTGTGTAGGACCCATCTTGTTTAAGTAGGGGCCCAATACTGGACGTTGTTCTCGACTTTGATTTGGCATAGGAGAAGAAATACTTTGGGTTTCTTTCGATTTCATTTATGGCTTTTAGTTCTTCCCGCGATTCCTGACTCCTATAAGATTCCTTTAGCTTAAGTTCGATGCTTGCTATTTCTCTGACCAGTGTCTCCCTACGCATTTCAGATATATTGACCTCTTTTAGCCGCTCTGTTATTCTTTTCCGTCGCCTGTAAAGGGAGCGCCTGTCTCTTTCTATTTTACATCTACTCCTCCTTTTTCTTAGAGGAATAAGCCTTGTGCATACATCGAGTGCCACCAAGTTAATCTGTTCTAGGCATAAGTTGGGGTCTGTGTTGCTTAGTATATCTTCCCAGCTTATATCGGTTAGGACTTGGTTTACTTGGTCCCACTTTATGTTTTTGTTATTGAAGTTGAATTTGGTGAATGCTCCCTCGTGACTAATCTCATTATGTCGGTCTGGGGCTCCACGCATACATGTCTGAACCTCAATTATGTTGTGATCTGAGTATATTGTTTTTGATATGGTGACATTTCTTATCAGATCATCATTGTTAGTGAAGATGAGGTCTAGTGTATTCTCCAGTCTAGTAGGCTCTATTATTTGCTGGTTTAAATTGAATTTTGTGCAGAGATTTAAAAGCTCGTGTGAGTGTGAGTTTTCATCAGAGCTGCCTCCTGGTGTTATTACTGCAACAATATTATTTGCTATATTCCTCCATTTTAGGTGCCTTAAGTTGAAATCCCCCAGGAGCAAGATGTTGGGTGCAGGAGCTGGAAGATTTTCCAGACAGTGGTCAATTTTTAACAGCTGTTCCTGGAATTGCTGGGATGTTGCATCCGGAGGCTTGTAGACTACCACAATGACTAGGTTTTGGTTCTCGACCTTTACTGCTAAAACTTCCACTACATCATTTGAGGCATTAAGCAGTTCTGTGCAAACAAGTGACTCTGCAATGTACAGGCCAACCCCCCCCCCCCCTTTTGCCTGTTCACTCTGTCACATCTGTATAGGTTGTAACCTGGGATCCATATTTCGTTGTCCAAGTGATCCTTTATGTGGGTCTCAGTGAAAGCCGCGAACATTGCCTTTGCCTCTGCAAGCAGTCCACGGATGAAAGGTATTTTGTTGTTTGTTGCTGGCTTTAGACCCTGTATATTTGCAAAGAAGAATGTCATCGGACTGGTGGTATTGTTGGTACTGGGGGGGGATTTTTTTTCCGGCATTAGTATCTGTATCTGTTGGTTTGGAGTGGAGGCCATCGACTGTGGTTCCACTCCAGGAATGACTGGATTTGGTGTACGATTTCTGCCATTTCCTGCCAGTTTTTTTTCCTTCCTGGCACTAAAAAACCTCTCCCTCTTGAGTGGCTGTGGCTACCCAGGTTTTCCCATGGCCTGGATGTTTTGTATCTTTTTGTCCCCTTTAGATGGTGTGCCTGGCAATTTAAGTTATAGCACAGTCTTTCCTGTACTGAAGAGGTACACATTTCAGGGTGAAAAAGCTTACAGGAAGGGAGTTTGCATTTTCCTGTTGTCATATGGGCATGGCATTTTCTAGGGTGGTCATAGTTGCACGTCCCGTCTGTTTTTCCAGATTTCCCATGTCTGCAGATACCAAGTGCATAGTATGTGCACAGGCTTGGTTTCCGTTTGCCTTGGGTTTCTGTGACTGTATTCCCTGTTGGTGCATGTTTCCCTGTCTTATTCCTATCCTCCCTAGCACCAACAATGGAGCTCCCACCAGTTGTTTTTGGTAATATATCCTCACTATTGCTAGTGGAGTCCTCTTGTTTGCTATTTCCTGTGGTATTTCTAGTTTGCAATATTGGTTTTATCTTATCTTTGACTACACTTGTTTCCCCACTACGGCTCCTGTCCCCCATTTATATGAGGTCATTTATATGCACCTCCATTCCTTCCTGTATAATTCCCGACTACCTGGACAAAATCTCCAGCTTCACCATTACTGTCTCCCAGGACAGCACCTCCAGCTTCACCATTACTGTCTCCCAGGACAGCACCTCCAGCTTCACCATTACTGTCTCCCAGGACAGCACTATCAGCCCCACATTTACTGACTACCAGGACATCACCTCCAGCCTTACAGTTTCTGACTACATGGCCAGTATCAAGGGCAGTACCATTCAGCCCAGACTTTTTATGTTCCCATCTGTTGTAGAAAGCTTCCAGGTTGTCTATGAAAGCAGCTTTGATGTTATCCTCTTTTAATACCCTTGTGATTTTAGTCCACAGATTTATCTCATTTGGGCATACCCAAAAACACTTCCCTGTTTTAATACTGCTTGTAGCTAGTTCTTGGATATCTGCACAAGGGGCGTGACACCAATTTCCACAAAAATGACAATTTATCCATGTGGAAGCCCGTTTGTTTGATTGACTGCAGACTACACAGAGCTTCATAATGATTTGAATGGTTGATTTACTGTAATTCTACTAGCAACCTCTTGAATACTCTATTAATAACCTCCTTAAATGAAGCTCTAGCTATTTGTATTTCTATTTCTAACTGTACTTGTATATTGGACAGCTTACTGGTGTTCGTTCCTGATTTATATTTATTGTTTGTGTTTGATAAGGGCGCCTACAACCCCATCCGTTTACAGTCTGCTTTATTGTCCAACGAATCCGTTTGAAACCAGTCAAGGGTTCGGACCAGTCGAGGGTTCAAGGGTTCGGACCAGTCGAGGGTTCGGACCAGTCGAGTCTGATCTGATCAGTGGGTCACTTATTTAAAACATACTGGTCGGTGATTTGGGCTAACACATGAAGGATCTACTGGATATTATCTGCCCGAGTAATATGTGATTTGATTGTTACAAAAGTATAACTTGCGTGTTGAAGAACCGGTGATTTCTGGCAGCTCCTACAATGACGAACGGTCGAGCCTCAACCCTTTATTTTAGCTTTTCTATGCTTATTTAAAAATTTGAGCACACATACAGAGGTACAAAAAATACAGATAAGAGCAGTATATGCCAAAGCCACTTATACTATGCATAGCATTACGGGCTGGCTTAAAATTAACTTAAGATTAACTAAGCAATGATGAAATCAGTGATAAAACATTAATGTAAACTGGTTACTATAAAGCACAAGTGAGTATTACAAAGACAGGTCATATGGCTGCATGCATTGTTGTACATTCAGTAGAATGGAGTATTCTGTTAGGTAGTGTATTTAAAAAATAGTAAAGTTAGATTGGGTTTTAGGTTTAACATTTATGTGATATAATTGTGAGAAACATTTAAGATATACAATTTATAAGGTTCAGTTATTCAGTATTTATTTGGTTTTGGGTGAGTAAGTGATCTTTGAGAAGAGACTTGAATTTATAAACAGGTAGTGTTTCTTTTATATTTACAGGTAATGAATTCCAGATTTTAGGGCCTTTTATGTGCATTGAGTTTTTGCATAGTGTGAGATGGACACGAGGAACATCAAAGAGTGATCTGTGCCTTGTGTTATGGTCATGTGTTCTGTTGAGGTTGGCAAGGAGATGTTTGAGGGGAGGGTTAATATCAGAGTTAAGTGTTCTATGTATGTAATAGGTGCAGTAATAAGTATGGATGTTTTGTATGGTGAGTAGGTTTAGTGTATTGAATATTGGTGGAGTGTGCTGCCTGTAGTGAGAATTTGTTATCATTCTAACTGCAGCCTTTTGTTGGGTAATTAGTGGTCTGAGATGGTTACTTGTTGTTGAGCCCCATGCACAAATTCCATAGGTGAGATAGGGGTAAATAAGAGAGTGATATAGGGCCAGGAGGGCTGACTGTGGAACATAGTACCGTATCTTCGATAGTATGCCTACAGTCTTGGAAATTTTCTTAGAAATTTGTTGTATATGTGTATGAAATTTGAGTCTATTATCAAGGTGGATTCCTAAGAATTTTCCCTCTGTTAGCTTTGTGATAGGTGATCCGTTTATCATTATGTTAAGAGGGACATCTGTAGCTCTGTTACCAAACTGAATGAAGTAGGTTTTGTCAATGTTTAGTGTAAGTTTGTTAGTCCTCATCCAGGTAGATATTTTCTGTAATTCGGTATTTACAGTATTGGCTAGCGTGACTGGGCTCGGGTGAGAGAAGACGTATGTAGTGTCATCTGCAAATAGTGTGGGTTTGAGTAATTGCGAAGCATTTGGTAGGTCATTTATGTATAGGAGAAAGAGAAGAGGGCCAAGGACACTTCCCTGTGGGACACCAACTGTAATTGGTTGTGCAGAAGAGTTTGCCCCATTTGTGTACACATATTGGCTTCTGTTGCTGAGGTATGACTTGAGGTAGTTGAGGGAGTGCCCTCTTATACCATAGTGTGACAATTTTACGTGGAGCAAGTCATGGTCAACTGTATCAAAAGCTTTACGTAAGTCAATGAAGATCCCCAGTGGGACTTCTTTTTTCTCTATTGCAGTGTATATATGTTCTAGCATGTGTATAATAGCATCATTAGTATTTTTATTAGGCCTGAATCCAAATTGGCAGGGGTTGAGTATGTTGTGGGAGATAAGGTAGGAGTAGATTCGTTTATGAATTAATTTTTCGAAGATTTTTGAGAGAGGGTGTAAGTTGGATATTGGCCTATAGTTATTCAACTCTGTTTGGTCTCCTCCTTTGTGGATCGGGGTGACCCTTGCTATTTTGAGAACTGTAGGGAAGGTAGAGGATTCAATGGATTTGTTAAAGAGTGTTGCAATGATTGGTGATAGCACTTGTGACACTTTTTTGTATATAAAGGGTGGTAAGGTATTTAAATCTCCTGTCTACCTGTGTGTCTGTCTTTCTGTCTACCTGTGTGTCTTTCTGTCTACCTGTGTGTCTTTATGTCTACCTGTGTGTCTGTCTTTCTGTCTACCTGTGTGTCTTTCTGTCTACCTGTGTCTGTCTTTATGTCTACCTTTATCTGGCTTTATGTCTACCTGTGTCTTTCTGTCTACCTGTGTGTCTGTCTTTGTCTGCTTGTCTGTCTCAGAGCCACTCATTAAGAGTGTACTTGGTCTTGAAGACGCCATATTAATAATGATAATAATAATCACTGAGGCACATTAAATGTGTATAAAACGTTAATATAGACATTTTGCTTAATCCATCTATGATTTTTTTTTTCAAAATTATATTATAAACATGCTACATAACTTATAAATTAACAAATATGAGATGTTTTTCTGGTCGGCTTGACAGTGAACAGGAATCGTTCGTGTCCGGGCTGGTAACAACAACAACGTTTGTTTACATAACTCGTGAACATTCTACATTCTCATTCTCTCTCTCATTTATTCATTTAATCTTGTTTACTCACCTCTCACTCTACATTAAAACTACAGATATTTTAAGGTAAGTAATGAGTGGACACGATTATTATATTATAGCTTTATAATAATAATATTAATACAGTGGACCCCCGCATACCGATTTTAATCCGTGCAAGAGGGGTTTGTTATGCGAAATAATCGGTATGCGAATGAATTTTCCCCATAAGAAATAATGGAAATCAAATTAATCCGTGCAAGACACCCAAAAGTATGAAAAAAAAAATTTTACCACATGAAATATACATTTTCCTACACACAAAGAGAAGGATACATGCACAATAGTAGAGTAGTACATGCACAGTATATATTGTGCATGTACTAGTCTACTAAATGAAGAATAAATGACACTTACCTTTATTGAAGATACAGCAATGACTGATGAGACACTGTGTCCTGGGAGTGCCTTTTCCTCCTGAGTACTGTAGGTCCTGTTTGGCATTTTCTTCCAGAACAGGCCTTATCACACTGTGTATGTCACTACGATTCTTAAATCTCTCAAACCAACCTTTGCTGGCTTTAAATTCACCAATATGAGCACTAGTTCCAGGCATTTTTCCCTGTTCACCTGGTGTTAGTCGACTTGTGTGGGTTGCATCCTGGGAGACAAGATTAAGGACCCCAATGGAAATAAGTTAGACAGTCTTCGATGACACTGACTTTTTTGGGTTATCCTGGGTGGCAAATCCTCTGGGGTTAATTGTTTCTTGGTATTCTCAATAAGCCACACCAACAACGGTGCTACAGCAGCACCAGCAGCTGACGGTGGTACAGCAGCAACAGACGATGCTACAGCAGCAGCAGACGATGCTACAGCAGCAGCAGACGGTGGTACAGCAGCAACAGACGATGCTACAGCAGCAGCAGACGATGCTACAGCAGCAACAGACGATGTTACAGCAGCAGCAGACGATGCTACAGCAGCAGCAGACGATGCTACAGCAGCAGCAGCAG
Organism: Cherax quadricarinatus; assembly: GCF_038502225.1. Classification (NCBI taxonomy): domain Eukaryota; kingdom Metazoa; phylum Arthropoda; class Malacostraca; order Decapoda; family Parastacidae; genus Cherax; species Cherax quadricarinatus. The sequence goes on from NW_027196401.1 coordinate 91,304, forward strand.
CTGACGGTGGTACAGCAGCAACAGACAATGCTACAGCAGCAGCAGACGATGCTACAGCAGCAGCAGACGATGCTACAGCAGCAGCAGACGATGCTACAGCAGCAGCAGCAGCTGACGGTGGTACAGCAGCAACAGACGATGCTACAGCAGCAGCAGACGATGCTACAGCAGCAACAGATGATGTTACAGCAGCAGCAGACGATGCTACAGCAGCAGCAGCAGCAGACGATGCTACAGCAGCAGCAGCAGCAGACGATGCTACAGCAGCAGCAGCAGCTGACAGTGCTACAGCAGCAGCAGATGATGCTACAGCAGCAGCAGCAGCTGACAGTGCTCCAGCAGCAGCAGACGATGCTACAGCAGCAGCAGACGATGCTACAGCAGCAGCAGAAGATGCTACAGCAGCAGCAGCAGCTGACAGTGCAGCAGCAGCAGCAGCTGTACCACCAATAGTAGCGATGGTTGATTGGGGTTTATTATACAACCTGGCCAGCTCGGAGACACGCACTCCACTTTCATACTTATCAATGATCTTTTTCTTCATCTCTATTGTAATTCTCACCCTTATTGCTGTAGGGTTGGCACTAGAAGCTTTCTTGGGGCCCATGGTCACTTATTTTCCAGAAAAAGCACCGAAAACACTGTAATAATACGAAATATTCCGATTATATGCTTGGATGTTGCCGCGGAGGCTGGCTGGTAAACAATGCCACCGGCGGCATATGTGAGGCTGGCTGAGGGCGCACATTGGACGCGTCTCGGACGAAAATCGGTGAGCGGGTTTTTAAGCGGTATGCGAGGCAAAATTTTTGGGATTAAAGCAAGCGGTATGCGGATTAATCGTTATGTGATGCCATCGGTATGCGGGGGTCCACTGTTTTACATATGTATTATTGTAATAATAATGATTATTAATATTATTATTAACTTAGGGCACTGGAGCACAGATCCACTGTATAGCACTTTGTCTGGATTTTTTGGGTTATCCTAGGTAATTTATAATATGTATGATAACTTGACTTACGTGTACCAGTGAGAGAGAGAGAAATAGAGAGAGAGAGAGATACAAAGAGACAGCCACATTCGGTCAGCCAGTCAGTCAACTACCCACCCACCCATCCAGCCACCCACCCATCCAGCCACCCACCCGGCCAACCACAGACCCGGCCACCCAGCCAGCCAGCCGGATACGTATTACACATGTTCTAGAGTTGTTTCTCTTTACTTAGGGTATAGGTTACACAACATTCTGCCAGGATGACACTACCAGTGGTATTCTCCCATTCCACTGTGTCAACAATACATAAAGATAATAGTAACATATGATACTGTATGCGATGTAAAATTTACAATACATATCACTACCATGTATACATTATATACAGTACATAAATAATTAAAATATAACAATAGGAGTAAATTATGGTAAAAAGAATGAAATAATGATTGTACATTACATTACAGTACTATGTAGGTAGTTTATATAGGAAAGGTTTGACATTATGCTCTACCCAATATGTCGGCAATTTTCAAAGGTTCGACTTATGTTTATTTTGACTTACGACCAGTTGGTCGGAACCAAGCTTGGTCGTAAGTCAGATGGTAGGTGTATGATGTAGTGCGGATGACAAGAAACAGATGATTGCTGATGTTATGAATGAAAAGAAGTTGGATGTCCTGGC